>NW_021834618.1:0-46887 GCF_006345805.1 Octopus sinensis
TATATATATATATATATATATATATATATATATTATATATATATATATATATATAATATATATATATATATTATGTAATAATATGAAGTGTGTGTGTGCGCGCAGGGCGTATATGTAATTTCTAAACATCGTGGTTTGGAGTGAATAACTTTTCTCTTGTCATATTGCAAAATCTTTAGAATGGAAGTGAATTAATTCACATCGAATATTTACAAGACTTTTCAAATTATACTCAATAGCATTTTAGCTGCAGCGCGCTACCAGTATCAGTTAACTCTTGTCGACTGAAATGCTCATATGCTAAGCAAAATTCTTTCATGGAATGTGACTAAATGAAGTTAATGTTTTAACATAGTCCCTCTTACTGTCCACACTTCCATCAGTACGTGCAGTGCTTGGATCGCACTGGTGAAGACGCTATTATGTTTGCTCAAAATAGTCACCAACAGCAGATAAAACGTCATCATCTATTCGATAATGGTGCCCAGCCGAGTGTTTTTCATGTTGGGAAACAGATGGTAATCAGTTGGAACCAAATCACTAACATAGGTGACCAACCAGTTCAAATCCAGTCAAGCAATGCTGACATTGAAACCAAAGATTTGGGTGCTGAAGCATTGTCTTAATGAAACAAGATCCCATTTATCAGTTTATCTTGGGCGCTTGGTCTTGATAGACTTTTGTAACTACCTTAGCAAGTTTACGACTGATTCCGTGATCATTTTGAACATAGTCAATAAACACAATATTTTTTGCATTAACGTATAGTATATGTAATAATATGAAGTGTATTTTGTATATTAAAATGTTTTGTATATTAAAATGTTTACCTTCGGAAATATATGAAGCGAATCAAACATAAGGTAGCGAAGAAGTCCTTGACTTAATTTAAGATAACCTCGCATGTGTCCTTCCTCATAACTTAAAGACGGACTAATAATAATTCTAACTGCAATAGGTTATCTTGAATTGTGGATCAAACAGTCTGTGTTTTATTCTTCTGTTGTAGTATTCAGCATATAAGCAACATGGGAGAATTCCCACA
Organism: Octopus sinensis; assembly: GCF_006345805.1. Taxonomy (NCBI): domain Eukaryota; kingdom Metazoa; phylum Mollusca; class Cephalopoda; order Octopoda; family Octopodidae; genus Octopus; species Octopus sinensis. Next base: position 1,046 of record NW_021834618.1, read on the forward strand.
GTTACGTAAATATATGGACATAAGCAGCCACGGTTCTCTGCACTCCCACATGAGATACCGTCCATTGTTGAAGAGCTGCGTAATCAGTTATTGCATAATCTTTCATGATTACAAATAAGTGAAAACCTCCAACAATCAAAGACCACGAACCTTTCTGGTGCCCAGTGTAATACAAATTACCGGCGATGAAAGATCTCCATTTTCGTAGCTTCAAGTATATGGAAGAAGCAGAATAAACGAGAGCAGTTCTGGTCCTCTTGGGTAATAATCGAAAAAACAAACGGCCGAAATGGGGTTCCTACAAAGAGTGTTTGGAGAGCGTTATTGTATTGTGTGCGTATCCTGGACATCAGAGAGGTATTCTAGGTAGGGCATCTACTTCCCGATCATATTCCCGATACTACGGAAGTGTGGTAAGAATACATTAGGAATGAAACAGTGGTCAGATTTTGCGGGCAAAACAACTGACAGGAAACCAGGGGTACATCATGAGCAAGTTGTCTGGATAACATCAATGAGCTCGGTTAGTCTCTTTTCGGGTTCCAGCTGAATCAAATGGAGATGGTTAATTGTGACGGGACCCGGTGGAAGACAGGATCGAGCGTTCTTCCTCTATAATCCTTCCAGGAATTAAGCGGGTGAAGAAGATGAGTGGAGATTTACATACACAAATAATCCACACACATAAACACGTATACCTGTATATATTGGTTTCAAATGTTAGCACAAGACCAGTGATTCCGGTGGAGGGAGAAAAACGATTACATCGACCTCAGTGTTCAACTGGTACTTATTTTATTGACCCTGAAAGAATGAAAGACAAAGTCGACCCCGGCGGCGTTTGAACTCAAAAACTAAGGACGAAAGAAATGTCCGGCATGCTAACCACCCTGCTAGCTCGTTGTCTGTAGATTTGTATATATTGATTTCAATTTTGGCACAAGGCCAGTAATATCGGGTGAGAGAAAAGTCCATTACATTGATCCCAGTGCTCAACTGGTACTTATTTTATCGATCCGGAACGGTAGAAAGGCAAAATCGACCTTGACGGAATTTGAACTCAGAACGTGAAGACGGACGAAATGCCCCTAAGCATCTAGTCCGATGGGCTAACGTTTCTGCCGCTCGCCACCTTTGTATATGTATTTGTTGATAGACAGAAAGGTATGCATACACACGCGCGCGCACAGACGCTGACACACACACACACACACACACGGACGCCCGCCGTCTGCACGTACGCACACACACACACATTAATGTAAATGAATAGATTATATAAATAATTTTTTTTTGTGTGCATGAGTGTGTATGCTATAGTGCATAAACGCCCTGGGGCAAGCTGCATGGCGCAAGTACATTCGCTCATATAAGCATCCGCACAAATGTCAGCATACGCACACCTGAGGTTTGGTGCACTCATAATCATTAAACGAGGTATCTCTCTACTTTATTTGTAAGATTGGGGAGGTTAAAAGTAAACTTAAGTTATCCATATCTTAAAGTAAATTAAATCGTTCCTATTGCATTGTGCGAAAGTGCATTTATATGCGTGTAGGCACCTCGAAATTCGTTTAGAAATTCTGTTAATGATCTTCTCGTAGTCCACGGAATAGACAGGGATTCCTCGGAGCAGAGACGGCATCCCCTGGAAATTATATTGTATAGTCTCGCATACCTTTCTATGGAACAATTTACTCTGTACTTCATTTTATCCATATTTTAATTGCCATACAAAATCTGCCAAAGATGCTGAATGTCTCTTATTGATTGTTTTAAAGCTGACTACATGGTTACAGTAACGATTCTTAAATGACTCATCCGTCTGCCCAATGTAAGTATATGGCCCTCCCCTTGTGTGCAGCCTACATTTATATACAAGATTTGTACTCGTACAGAGATTCATCAAAGGACATTTTGATTTTTCTCTGCATGAGCATTTATCGTATTTATTTGTATATAAGGCAGACCCGACTCCATTTACCGACGTTGTTACCGTGTTAAATCTATCATATGTATTTCTACTACTACAAATTGATCGTAATTGGCGTTTATCATTGCGGTTTATATCTCTTTGGTTGGTATTTAGATGCAAATATTCGCTAGATCCGGCACGTGGGTTATTGAAACTTTGCTGCATTTTACTATTGCTTATTCGATGCATAAGCTGTTACAAATTAGCAGAGTTGGCATAAAGAGTAAAGATAGTATTATGAGAGAAACCACAAAACATGTCAAATAAAGCTATCCGAGTTTTCTTAATCGAAATAATTTATTTCATCATGTTTCACTTGTCGGTTGACAATTGACAAACAGCTTGAAAAATGAGGAAATAAATTATTTCGACGAGGAAACCCTGGTTAGCCGAATTTAACAAGATGTGTGGTTTTTTATGATAGCATACATAACCCCATAAACACACACACACACACACACACACACACACACACACACACACACTCACACACACACACAAACGCACGCATAAACACACGCGCGCCCGCACACACATGTATATATATATATATATATATATATATATATATATATATATATATATATTCTCATTCTTTATTTGTTTCTGTCATTTGACTAATAATAATAATAATAATAATAATAATAATAATAATAATAATAATAATATATAATAATAATAATAATAATAATATTAATAATAATTATAATAATAATTCTCGGATGGAATTTATAAATATTTAATACATCGCTAGACGCGTTTCCACAAATCAGATTACTTTAAAATCAGCGTCCATATCTCTGGGAATAAGTGCAGTATAGTCCATAGCATCCTTGTGCATCCGGTTGATCATCATTGATTCATTTCTTCAGGCGATAATGCATTAGTTAATGAATCACAGAGGACTGTTTATCTCTACTTGAGAGTATGAAGGCCAATCTAGCTATATAGCTAGCAACTACACATTAATCTGCATGCAATTATGCATCCTAGTCGCTGCAATTTCATCAGGGGTCCATCACTTACGACGTTTTCAAAGTGAACTAATTCGAACAAGCTTCCTGCGTTGGTACTCAGATGAAGGTTATAGCGTTACTTTTAAAATCGAATTGAATTCTGGTCTTATATTCACCTCTACTGGTATTACAGATGGAACGTGGTTTTAAAATGTTTACTTGTATTACACTTAATTGAAGGAGTTTGTTTACATTTTACTGTATGGAGTACGTTATCTATTCAGAGGTATTTCACTTATTTGGGGTTTATACCCTCAATTAATATCATTGCTATTATTATTATTATTATTATGATGTTTTTTCCTTCTTTCTTCAAATTTTCTTTCGTTTCTCACCGAGTGTTTTCCATACACCTAGGGCAGAGAAAGGCATTGTATGCATTTCCAGAATACACGCGCAAATTCACAGATAAAATATGTATTTAAAAATTAATAAATAAATAAATTCATGGATGGATGTTATTTTCACAACGACAGTGCTCTTCTCAGTGCATGAGCCGTTCCAGTTAATAAGATTTTTTGCACTTCCTGTAGGGATGGTAAGCCTGGAATAATTTTCAAATAGGTTTCAGTGCATTTGTCAGTAGTCTTTTCAGCGATTTGGATTACTTTTCACATTTGATGAATTTATGTTTTAAGAATGTAGTACATTTTTGGATCCCTAGTGAATATTGACAGATTTTGTACAATGGCGTTATATGCCTCATTGTTTCTAGCATTGAGAGTTGTTATAAGCGGTAGTATTTTGAGATGCGGTGTCGTGTTTCATTTTTTTCCCCTTAGTATTCTAATGCCTTTTTGTTCTGGCACGCTTAATTCTATCATCTATAAGTGAGTGTTGTTCTAAGGTCTTGAAAACGAAATCCCGTGTATTTCCATCAAACATCATTGCAAAAAGTCTTTGCGTTAAATGAACGGGAATATTTCTTTTGATGTGTTTCGCGAGGCATGAGCTAAACAGAAGATATTTTCTTCGACTCCGTTGGCTTATGATAAATGTCGGTTACAATTTCGTTGTTGACTTTTTATCAGAATATCTAAGAAGCGGGGTGGGGGATGTTCTTTGCTATATTCCATTGTAAACTAAATATTAGGGTTTATACTATTTAGTATTGATTTTAATTCCAAAATTTTATCAAAGGTCTCATTCTAAATGATAAAGCGGTCTTCCACATATCTTTTCACATATCTTATCTCTCTTATATAAAGGTGAAATGGATATCCATATTTTTGCAGTGACACTTCATATATGGTGAATTCAAAATATCCCATTGTTAGGTTCCCATCGCAATTCCACATTTTTGTCGATAGTAGATGTCATAAAATATGAAATAATTGTTCTGAAGTATAAAATTGTAAGTTTCAATAATAAAACTTGGTTTACACGTTCCACATAAGGACCTGGAAATTGAAATACAAAAGATGTGACCTATTAAAGTGAAAACTATTCCTGCTATTGTCAGTGCCCTAGGTATGATAAAAAAAGGGATGTCAGAAACATCTAGATAATATCCCAAGAAAACCATGTCTAACAGAAGTAAAAAAAAATGTGCTGACTATTTCCGCCATATCCTTAGAGAAACCTTATCAATTTAGATGTCTGTGTTGTATCATAAAAACATCAAAATATTTATAAATTTCATCCCTGGATTATTATTTTTTAATTCCTATATATGTCTACACATACAAGCGCACGCGCAGACACATACACATATATATATCTATACAACTACCAATGTGCACTCACAAGGCTTTCACCAATCTGTCCCTTGCACAAAATGCAGCATAGTGCTACTGACGATGGAACCATGCGAACCATGTGATTAGGAAAAATTCGTATCTAATACACACGTTTGCATTTCGTGGTATTCCTTTAACATTCTCCCTTCCAATAGGATATGATATTAAATTTTGTGTATGAGTGTTTATATATAAGTCGTGTGCGTGTGTGTGTGTGTCTGTGTGTGTCTGTGTGTGTGAGTGTGTGTGTGTATGCGTGTATTTGTATTGTGTGTGTGTGTGCAAGAGAGAAAGAGATAGACTGGTAGATAAATACATAGATAGATAAACAGACAGACAAACAGATATATAGATAGATAAATAGATAGATAGATAGACAGATAGATAGATAGGTAGATAGACAGACAGATAGATAGATAGATAGATAGATAGATAGATAGATAGATAGATAGATAGATAGATAGATAGATAGATAGATAGATAGATAGATAGATATGAGTGCGACCGATCCGGAAGTGAGCGAACGCATGTTTAGTACTTACCGGATATTTCTGACGTATATATTTACGCCACGTCACTATCAGTGTGGTACCATAGACTGTAAAATATCTCTAAAGGAAAGGAAATGGAAATCAGCCGATATACTTGTCTATTTTCTCTCCTTCTCCCACTAGTATACAGCATAACCAATAATTCACCTGCAAAAGTGTCTTCCTTTGACCGCGAAAATTTTTTCTCGCATGTAAGTTTTGATATATCAACACTGGATGTAAATAGACTGAATTCTTTTCATTTTAATTCTTATAAATTCTTTTATATATTTCTAGCTCTGGTTCGGTTTCAGTTATATATATCATATAATATCATAGTAACTGATATGCATAAGATCATTGTGTTTCGGGGTATTCCTTCCCTGTCCTCATTACCAATTCATGTCTATATATATATATATATGTACAAAAACGTGCAAACCTATATGCATACACACACGCACAAATATGTATAGAGGCAATTGACAATTATTCAGACAGACAAATGAGATATATCAAATATTATAGCAGTTCGGATATGAAATACAAAATATGTATATATGTATGCATGCAAAACGAGAGTAACAAAAAAAGTGGAGAAATTCAGTCAATGAATATTTAACTATAAATACGCAGATATTTAGATTTATAGATCTAACTTACATACAGTAAAAATGACAGACAAAAATTAAAGTGTCAGGAATAAAGGTTTTATAAATCCAGCAACTATTGGGCGAATAATACCTTTCTTCCAACACTTTAATTTCCTCTGTCGTTTGTTCTCTGTGTAAGTTGTATCTATTAATATTAATATCTGTATATTTATACTTAAATATTCATAATCTGAAAGTTTCCACTTCGCTTCCTCTCGTTTTGCATGCATACGTATATATATATTTTGTAGGTCATATCAAAATCGTTATATTTAATACTTCTAATTTGTTTATCCACATAACTGCCTCTAAATCTGGTCAACTTTATCACACGTTTAGTCATTGCTTACCCCGCGGAGTTGGTTTCCTTTAAATACATCAGAGTGTATGTTTGAATCATTTGAGCTCAACTAAATGTTCTCCAGAGTGAGAATCTCTGGGTCTCATCTATGGATCACACACACACATACAGGCATATATATATATATATATATATATATATATATATATATATATATATATACATACATACTTACATACTTTCATACATACAGGTACACACACACGCACACAATCACACACACACACACACAATCACACATACACAATCACACTATATATATATATATGTATACACACACACACACACACACTCGAGGGGTGGTCATTAAAGATTTCCCTTGACTCACGGTTATTGGCGGATACGGAACTGAAACAGGTCTCGACAAGTAAACATACTTGTCTCTAGATGTCACATTGTAAATTTCAGCTGTCCACTGGTATTCATTCGACTTTTATGGTTGCTGAAGTGGGCTGGGGTATTATAATGGAGGAAGTTGAATGCACAACCGCGATCAGGTTCTTATACTAGAAAGGTCGTACACCAAAATAGATTTTCGATGAAATGAAAGAAGCTTATGGTGATGATGCACCATTCACATGACGTAGTCAATCACTGGCATCACTGGATCTCACTCATAAGGTATTGAAATGTTACATTGTGTATAAATTCTATATTTGGATGGAGCCATTTAAAATTCTGTTGGATTTTACTCATAGGGTGTTGGAAATTTGCATATATACCATTTTGCCTAAAAAATGGATCTATAACTTCAATATTCCTACTTATCTAATATCTATTTTCTCTTCTCCACCCCACTCCCTATTTTGTATCCTCTCACACCGTCTCCGATGACGGGATATAATTAATAAATATCCTGCAAACAGCTGTAAGACCTTCTATCTATAAATGTTCTAATATCTACACAGCCTTGGTTTTTATCTCATTATGCAAAAGATTCTAATATATATATATATGTGTGTGTGTATGTCTGTGTGTGTGAGTGTGTATGTATGTATGTGTGTCTGTGTGTGTATGTCTGTGTGTGTGTGTGTGTGTGTGAACATGTATGCTACGGCACAGGCATTGATGGTATTTCTATTTTATATAGTATGACGGTACCTGTGGCAGCTTGGAACTGAAATCTCCTGAATAAACGTATTTTTTCAAGTTTTGTGATTTCCAACACCTCACTTTGGAACTTAGGCAGTTAGCCATGGAGATAAATTTTGCAATGGTTATTGGTAGGAATTCAAATTTATAACCCAGATCGAGCTCCTGAAAATTCCTATTCTATATGGCACAGATGTTCTCTTTCTGACTAAGCTAAAATAAAATACGTCGAAAGCTTTTGGGCAAGCCATTTCAACTGCACAACAGTCTCTTCCCCCCCGTCTCTCTCATTCTCTCTCTAGATAGATAGATAGAAATATGTCTGTCCTACTTTGTATGTATTCGAGTACATGTTCTTACTATCACTAATTGCCGGTTTAAGTGATCATTTCCCTTATATACAATGTTGCATATGAACTGTTCTAAACAATGTGATTAATTTCTCATTGTATTTCTCCAGTAAAATGATATTACTGAAGAGAATATATGCGTATTTATGGATTCTCGATTGTTACATCATCCACAGCGAGCTAACAGCGTTAGTCGACTGTTTGTAAAAGAGAAACTATATGATTTAATTCATATTCGTATGTAAATTTGTACATTATGCACTCTTATACAGCCTTTGCTATGATACACCTGAAAATAAAGACATTTTCTTTCTCAACAGTCGATTAAGAAATTTCTCGTGTCATCAGAGCCGAGACCAGAACCAATTGTGCATAACATCTCGGACGTAAGTCGTTTTGGGATTTCTATCATTTATTTTAATTAACCATTAATCTAACATTTATTATAATTATTTACAATTTGGCTGACAGGTTTCTTTAGCCAGAGTGGTTTGGATGTATTTTTTAAATAAAATTACTAACGCTTATTTATTTTCACTTTTCTCAGTATTTCAGGTCCAACCTAAATTCATTTTGTTCGGTATTTTACATGCTTACACACACATAATCACAGACTCACACACACACACACACACACACACACACACACACACACACACCACACACACACACACACACACACACTCAAGCACACACACACAAACAAACAAATAATTATTTGGACCTTGGGTATATAGTATTCTGATTAAAGCACTTTCACAGTTTAGAGTATCTGATGTCATCCACACTTATGATATAAGTGTCAGTGGATCTTTGTCGAGAATTCTGCCGTTTTTGTTGAGTCTATAATGAATGAGGGGAACGGAAAATGGAGTTTTCAAAAATCATTATTGAAAACAACTATTGTTTCGACCCATCCTGCATCCCTTGCGGATAGGACATTGTACATCTAGTTGCGTTGCATCATTAAGTGCAGAGTGCATCTCGTTGGCTGTCTCGTTTTAAATAAGATACTTCGCTAAATATACTTGGTTTCGCTTGGCATGTTGTAGTCGCCAGTAAGTAGTTGACTATACTGATAGAGGATAGAAACACTTTCCGGGTGATAACCGGTAAATGGCTCTGGCTATATTTCACAGTGAATACATGACAAAGTAAAGTAATAAAAACCCGGAAACAAAATTAGAAAGGATATGAGTTAAAAGATAAAATGAAGAAAGGTAAGTTTACATATATCTTGACATGAACACATGAGTACTCCTCGGTCTAAGCTCAGCATGAGAATAGTTGAAATTTGTCCTCATCATTCAATAAAAGCAGATACATTCTGTGTGGAACCTACAGATGCTGTGGAATATGCAGGCAATAGAGGCCTTCCGTATAGTATTGTCATTGTAGAGATATCAAATAATCGCCCTTTTAACAACGTTCTAAACATAGTAGTTCAATGTAGAGAGATCAGGAGCATCTGGACATACCATCTGTCATTTCCTCTGTTACACTTTTGGCTTTAGTCAACGTTTATCTAATCAGAGAAGAATAAAAGCATAGCATATTCTTGGTTTTTTTAAAACCTTGTTAAGTATGCCTTGGCACAAATCAAACGGTTAATTTGTGCCTTTGCAAATATGAATTGGCCGCAACTCAGCACAACGAATGTTCTGATAATCCATTCTAACATCTGAAGTTCTTAAGCAGTGGTCCACTTCGATGTTCCCAGTTCGTGAAAAATGCTTTCAATCCGTTGGATGAATTGTGGTTTTATATGGTGACCGAAAATTTAGAAGTCTTAGAAGTATTTCTGTTTCCTACAGTTGAAACATTCCCGCCCGATGCTTTTAATTTTATTGGGACATTGTGTAGAAAAGATCTTGCTACGTTTAGGAAGTTTCCTATTTCTAAATAACTGTGTTCTATAAATGTGGTCACATGACTGCATGTCTTTTCACTTTCTGCGTTCTCATTTCATTAACCATGGCAGATTTGAAAGGAAAGGTAAATATTCTATCTTTTAGAGAGATATGACTACATTCAAATTCCCAGTTCGATTATATTGAGATCACTGGAGCTCACTAAAAACGAACATTTATGCAGAATTTTGGAGCAACAGGAGAGGAGATGCTTCCCTGTCCCATCGTCGCTTGAAAGAGCTAGATATGTGTTTACTTAAAGAATGACTCAAAATTCCCCTTAAAACATTTCAGAACCTGTTCGGGTCAATTCCTCGACGTATTGTTCAAGCCCATGTATGTAACTGAACATGTACGCACTGATACAGGAATAGATGGCTGATAAAGGAATGGATGGCATTGCAAATATGAATTATATTTTACATAATTTGTCACCATTAACGACCAGGAGCCGAAATTTAAATGCAGGTGACATTTTTGGTTTTGTGACTTCCAACTTCTCAGGTGTATTACCGTTACACTTTGGCACACAGTTAATATCTTCAGTAGTTATTAGTACAAATTAAAAAATTTTGCACTTGCAGATTTTTCAAAACCTTTAATATTATGTTGATATCTGCAGGGCAAATGATTTCAACTGTATATATAAAGTTCTAAATAACGTGCATAGTTTCTGAAAGTATACCTCCTGTCAAATATTATTACTGAAATGAACGAACTTGTGCTTCAATCTTAGAGAGTACTTTCGACTTATATCCAGTAGCAGCATGCTACCAGTGTCAGTAAGGTATTTCTGAAAGAGTAACTATATAATTTAACTCATGAACTTTTGCGTTTAATTGTCTACAAAAGTTAATTTCTTTCTCAACATATTCTCACGAATTTGAAGCCTGTTCTACCGTCAACAGAATTTCCTTTGGCTAACCGTCCGGAAGTAAGTTTTTTTTAATATCTTTCCTTTCATTTTGTATGTCACTTTTTATAAATCATCGCAATTTTTCGAAGTTATAAATTTTATAGAAATAAATTTCGTATCAAGTGATATTCTCTTTCATATTAACATGCTATTACTAACCATTTCATGTGATGGATATGTTATTGAAAAATAAGTATAGTCTATTACAGCTAAGAAAACACATCACTCTCTTCACTAACATGTTTCTTTCCTTATATTTGGATGTCTTTATTTTTTAAATAAAACTACATATGCTTATTATTTATTTTCCCCTTTGCCATCACTTGAGGTAATAATTAAATTGATATATTGTTCACTAATTTACAGGATTTGTCACGTTTATCATCCTATCATCATAAATTATATCGACGACAAAATATTCTTTTCTATTAGGCTCAAGGCCCAAAATTTTGGGGAGGGGGCCAGTCGATTAGATCGACCCCAGTACGCAACAGGTACTTAACTTATCGACCCTGATAGGATGAAAGGAAAAGTCAAACCACGGTGGAATTTGAACTCAGAACATAGACAGACGAAATACCTATTTCTTTACAGTCCACAAGGGGCTACACACAGAAGGGACAAACAAGGACAGACAATCGGATTAAGTCTATTATATCGACCCCAGTGCGTAATTGGTACTTATTTAATCGACCCCGAATGGATGAAACGCAAAGTTGACCTCGGCGGAATTTAACTCAGAACGTACGGCAGACGAAATACCTATTTCTTTGCTACCCACAAGGGGCTAAACGCAGGGAGAACAAACAAGGATAGACAAACGGATTAAGTCGATTAGATCGATCCCAGTGCATAACTGGTACTTAATTTATCGACCCCGAAAGGCTGAAAGGCAAAGTCGACCTCGGCGGAATTTGAACTCAGAACGTAACGGCACGCGAAATACCGCTTAGCATTTCGCCTGGAGTGCTAACGTTTCTTATTTCTTTATTGCCCACAAGTGGCTAAATTTAGACGGGACAAATTAGGACAGACAAAGGGATTAAATCGATTAGATCGATCCCAGTGCATGACTGGTACTTAATTTATCGATCCCGAGAGGATGAAAGGCATAGTCGACCTCGGCGGAATTTGAACTCAGAACGTAACGGCAGACGAAATCCCGCGAAGTATTTCGCCTGTGCATGCTAACGTTTCTGCCATCTCGCCGCCTTACACCAACGACAAAATACTTATATATAAATATATATACTGGAGAATTTACATTGTACAATATAACTATTTACAGATACTGTAAAAGACAATGTTTGGGTAACTGGTTGAATTTAATTATTTACGAATAATTTATGATTATTATAAAATAATCGAAGTGCAAAGATCATTTTGGAAAGTATGTCAAACAGACCCACGGACGCGATTCAGCAGTATTCGAATTACAGATAAGTATACTGGTGGAAATGTTCAGAATGTCTGCATGAAACTTTCCAGTCGACGGTACTCATCGATGGGCTCGCAAAGTAAGAAAGCGTACAAGAAGAAGCGTATCATCACAGTTCTTACGGCAAACAGTCGTGAGATATGAATTTCTCAAGTATCCATCGAAATTTCGAGTGCTGTAATTGATATGAACCGGCCCGAAGTATAGGGTTTTGCTTGTTGTACTTGGCAAGATGAGTGGAAGGTACCCATTTTCTAAGGATAATATTTGGACTGATGGTATTACATATAAATGAAAGAGTTCAACTATTCACCATAATTGTTTCTACAAAGGCCTGAGCATTTGCGCATTGTGGAGGAACATCATAATAAAATGCAAGGCTTACGTTATGGTGAGACTTATCATGAATACGATTAATCGGAACATTCATTTTTCACTCTAACTGGTTCCATTTGCAAAATATGTAATGCAAAGTATTGAAGAGGACTTTGAAACTAGAGTTTATTTCCAGGTGTATAGCGCAACTCCACACTGCCATAGTGATGTAATGGTCTATATTGATGAGAGATTGCCAAGTATGTGGATTGGATGGAGAGGTTCAGTAGAATACACTCCGCGCTTACTGAAGTTCTCACACCGCATGAAATTCAGTGTTAGCTCTCACTGCACACGCAACGGTGTGCTATTCGTTGGCGCGCTACAGAACGAATATACGAGATGGTATGACAAAGTCCGTGATCTTTGTCATACCATCTCGTATATTCATTAGATGTGCCTTTTTTATGTACGGAAAGCAATATCAGTTTGATACTTTGTGTATATTCGAGTACACCATTCTTTTGTCACTATATAAGTATTAGCTGATTTGATTTACCATTCTAACCATTCTACTATATATGTAATATGCTCTAAATAACTTGCTTAATTTCTGAGAATGATTTTCGAGTAAAATCATTTTAGAATGTGAACAAACTCGTGTTTCAATCTTAAAATATATGCTCCGCATCTCCCCAGTGTCACATAAGTGAGAACGTGCTATCATTGTTAGTAAACTTTTCATGATATTATTTTCTTTGTTTCAATCATTTGACTGTGGCCATGCCGGAGCACCGCCTTAAAGGGCTTTAGTCAAAGAAATCAACCCCATGTCTTATTCTTTGTAAGCCTAGTACTTATTATGTTGGTCTCTTTTGCCGAACCGCTAATTTACATAAACTCACCAGCATCTGTTATCAAGTGATGGTGGTGGTAATGGTAGTGTGAGAAACGCAGACACACACACACACATACAAACACACACATACATAAAGAAGATATATATATACGACGAGCTTCTTTTGGTTTCCGTCTACTAAACCCACTCACAAGGCTATGGTCGGCCCGAAACTATAGTAGAAAACACGTCCAATGTGCCACAAAGTGGGACTGAACTCGGAATTATGTGACTGGGAAGATGCTTGTTATTAGCCATACCTGTGCCTAATAGACTAACTATTGAATTTAATTAATGCCGTTTTGTTCCTTTGGCACTATTTAACCTGTATAAAACGTAAGTTTTGATCTACTTGAAAGCAGAAGATCATTTTCTTTTCAACAGATTTTGCAGAGCCTATCCGAGAATTTCAATACATCAGGAGGATTTTCAACTGACTTTTATCCTGTAAGACGTTTTTGCATTTCTCGTATCTTGTGATATTCCTTTGATATTCTCTTACATGACAAATATCTGCATTAGATTCTAGTGAGATTATGAATCAGAATATATGTGTGTATTTTTGTATGGCAGAATCGGTGAATCACTAGACACACTTTGTTGTAGCAATTAAAATTTCGTTAGCTCTTTAGTACATTCTGGTTTCAATCCCATTGAACGTTCGGTTAGATGAAATTCCTACAATAAGACATAGATAGAACTTACTTTAATGAATCGCAATTCATTTTTGTGCAAATTGTACATACAAATATTTATTGGGATAAAACCCTAGATGTGGGACAGTGAGCTTACAAAATCTATAAATGCTAATTACAGAAGTCGTGTTCCGATTTGTATTTGAAGTTGTTCCAAAATTTTGGTGAAAGTTATGAACGCAACCCTTCATTGTTATATTTAACTTGAGAATATGATGCCTTACATCTTTTTAGGAGATCATTCATAAACGTCACTATATTATGGTTAATAAATGTATGTAAGTCAATAAACATAGTCCTGAATCAAACAAAAGATAAAAAGTGAAAATGACAAACTTTAGGAATATACTTATTATATTGGTGAGAATTTATAATTTGACCTGAAGCTTTCTCTGATGTTTTTTCGTGAACACCAGTTACAAATATTTGTGTCATGTGTAAGCTCGTCGAGAGGAAGAGCACAACTAATCCAGAGAAAGTGCATTATTATTTTTTTTTTTTTGCGTAGCTAACTTTGAATTATTGTGAAAGATATACTGGCCAAAACACTTCATACTTCATATTCGGCATATTCTTCTTTATGAGTTCAATAAAGGCAACAGCGCAACTGAAAACGCGAAGAATATTAATGTAGTATATAGAATCAGACAATAAGCATAAGCCAGTGTCAACGGTAGTTCTTGAAATTCTGAGCCGGAACCTACAGCCTAGAAGACGAGCCTCATCCTGGAATATCTGTTGAGCTCGATGAGGACGTCCTGCAAACCCTGGCAGAAAAAAATCCCATCATAACTATTGAGAAACTAGCAGAGAAGCTTGGATTTGGCTATTGGAAACGACAGCAAATTGGATCAACGGGTTCCTCACAAACTTCCCGAATCTAATCGCGCGCAGAGAGTGCTTATGTGCTCTTCTTTTCTGTCACGTCTCACGAATGAACCGTTTTCCCACCGAATAGTGACTGGTGACAAGAAATGGGTTCTCTATAAAAATGTCAAGCACCGATGACAGTAAGAACCCACGTAAGGTTTTGTGTTATGTTTGGTGGAATATGACAAGTTTAGTCCACTTTGACCTTTTAAAGCCTAACCAAACGATAATGCGAATTCGTCCTTTAATTGGCGTAATTTCCAAACAGATTTCTAATATTGTTTCTTCATATTTTACTTTGAAATCCCTAGTGTAAAGTAACGTAGATATGAAAAGTCGTATAGATATATTAAGTAAATGATTTAACTTATCAAACAAATTTCAACAAATTCATTCATATTTTACGTAAACGGAGGAGATTAGATGTTAATATGGATGATGTTTTTTTTTATTCATGTAACTATACGATCGCTTCGACCAAAAAGGCATTAATTTCATTTTAAAAATCTGAGTTGTCAAAACGTACTGGTCAGTAGCCTAAAAATAAGAAAATAGCTAAAAGACATTATAATTACATAGGTATGGTGTTATTACTCCTTTTGTAATGTGTTATTGTTCTTTGAGAGTCATGTCTATTTAAACTAGACTAAAAGATAACACTTGGTTGCTGATATATATAATACTAATTAGCTGATATATATAATAACAATAAGGGTAACATACTCTCAATGGATTTGTATAAAGGAGCTAATTTAAAACTCCCATATATGAAGTAAAAAACTGGTGAGACAGTATTTTAAGGAAAAGACAAACCAAATAAGGAAATAAAGAATTTTGAAATTATGGAGACTAGGATATATGTTTAACCGTCAATAATCAAAACAGTTTAGTAATTGATTAGGAAAAAGTGCTTGATAGTAATCATACATGGTTTCTGGTTTATAAAATTAATATTTAAAATAGGAGAGTATTGTAGTTCGCTTGAAACATTGTGTATTGTTTGTAATGAATCGTCGAAGGGCAAGGAAACACGAGTGTAGATGTATGATCCTGATGGTGTTGGGAATTATGTTGATTTTTAAGCAGCGTTTAAGAAAGTTTATTTGGCATCCGATTTTTGCACGTTTCTCAGATAGCTTGATCAACTCCCTATCGGTCGCGAACTCGGCCTGGCCCAGGCGTAGAGATAGGAGAGTATTGTAGTTTGCCTGAAGCATTGTGTATTGTTTGTAAAGAATCGTCGAGGGGAAAGGCTGCGGAAACAGGATGGTAGATGTATGTATAATTAAAATGATTGTAAATATTATGTCCAATTTTTACAGAAAAAGTAAGTGTAATATTACGGATCTATGAAGTGGTAGATACCTAAAGACAGTTAATAAGATAAAAATAAATATAAAAAACAAAAATGTAAATAAGAATTAAAAATAAGAAATTAAAATTATTGAAGATGAGAGAAAATTTATTTACATTATCCGCTGCTAAAAACATATATAATATCTATATATATAGAATATATATAATATCTATGGAATGGTGTGGAAAAGTTATATTTAATAATAACGTAAGCAGAGGAGTTTAATTGTGGTGGAATTAGAGTTATATGTAGTGTAGGGGAGATAACAATTAAGGGAACAAACAGTAGCCTTATATTTTCTATATCTATAAAACAGTCCTTGGACGAAAATTGTATGCACATTTTGCTTTGGCGGTTAATGGCGGCACACCCGAAGCTAGGATCGAGCTGAAAATTGGCAGGGATACTAAATGCGTGGTGAGGATGTGACCCGCGAAGGTTAAAATTCGCAAGCTATAAATATGTGGTTGCTTTGGCAAAAAGTGATTTTTTATCGATTCAAGGGGGCCTAGAACCCCTCTAGGTTTGTGCGATTAGCTTTTAATGCCCAGCGGCATGCACTGCAGGCTGATGTCCTTAATAAACTTACATTTTGTCGCGAAATTCCGGTTACTACGAAACGATTTTTCATTGTGAAAAAACGAGTGCCTTTTGAACCTCATTTTCTTTTTAATCTTTTTATAAAAGTGAAAGGATTTCATCCATTTATTTCTGTTGTCCACTTACGACGGTGATTCAGTTGACTAGGAAAACTATACGTGATGAATATCCAATACCAAACTAACTTAATCTACATATTGAAACAGCATTAAACTTTGGCAAGCTTAACTTTACCTATTCAGAGTTACTTGAAAGGTGATGTTCCCTTCCCTCTCTTCTAATTGTTGATACCTTTGTTTTACCTTTGATACCGTTGTTTGACTTTAAGGATGCTTCTTTACCCAGCCATTATGATATTTCGACTGCTGTCCATTGTTTCAAAAAGCAACTTAAACTGTCCAAAGGACAGGTGTGTTTGCTAGTCTATTTACATAAATATAAAAATATAAAAAGTAAATAGATTGACATCGTGTGTATATGGATGTACACGCAAAACATTATTTGCCATACATAACATTATACGTAAAAGAAATTATGCGTGTACATCCGGTACAACCATGTGTGCATATACAAACGATTTTTGTACATAGAAAAATAATTCACTGATAAATAATTACGTATACATATATACATGCATACATACATACATACATACATACATACATACATACATACATACATACATACATACATACATGCATATATACATACATACATACATCCTGCATGTATGAATATGGACAGACATATTGTTGCACTTGAATGTATGTCTTTGTGTCGTGTGTTTACATGTACGTTTGTGTAATGTATATGCGAGCGCCTGGATATGTGTACGTGTAATCCCGACAAACTAGGGTTCCATATACACGCGTCGTAAGAATTCACCAGTGCACTGTTATGTGTATATAATGCAAAGGTGGGTGAAAATATCAGAATATTTTATTTCTCGAGGAACAAAATAATTAGAATTAAACGTTATTCAGACATAACTGTGAGGAGACTATATAGCTCTTCGGATACCAGACTCTGTAGAAACAATCTGTTCATTAGAGGATGTCTTGTGGAGAGTAAACAGTCCTTCCATGAACAGCATATCTAGAAAAGTACCTCTGAAAACATTCACAAGAAAATATATAAATCACTAATGAACGATGTGCTTGCAATGATCAATTCAATCAATTCACTTCTTGAGTAAGGAATAGTGTCAGAGATCGTGTGGTGGCCGTATGAAACATCATGACACAGTCAGTATATGTGCTGTAGAATCATTATAGCAATACATGAATACGTTTTTCAGTTTACCACATAGTACAATTTTATCTGTTTACAACTATTTCGTAACATTAAATGTAGGAAAACTCTGTTTAAAACAAAGATGTCAATCATTGTTTACATGGCTCACGCCATTTCTATTATTTACAGAAAACTAAATTATCTCTGCATATACCAAAATGCACAGATACGATTGTGATAGTTAAGGGCATTCCAAGACAACCATGTCGCAGGTAACATTTTCAACTTAACATTTTGTTCCTAGTAAATGAGGATATAATGGTACACGTCCCTGTATGTCTTATTTATCTGTAGGTCTACACTTTAAAATACTTCATAAGCTAAAACTTTGTATGGAGGAAACATTCCTTGTTATCATCAATGTTAAACATTCTCCTATAATTTTACTACTTCTACCTCCAATACCATTAACTTCATACCATCATCTGAAGTTATACTGAGCTATATATATTCAATGAGGACCAGTTGTATCCTTTCCAATTTTATATACAGAATAATTAACTAGGTTAAATTCGGGTTTATTTTTGCATTATAATCCTAGGTTTCATCTTCTTTATTGTTATATTATTTGATGTATTTATTGTTTGTGTTAGCTTTACATGAAAAACTGTTTATTATCAGCCTCCACGTTGATAATTATCTGAGCTTCTAATTTTGCTATTTTGCAAGTCAGTTGTTACGAATTTATAGACAGAACTATCAGTCGTGATATGAGTTTTGGTAGTCCGTAAATCAAATTTTAAATTACATTGAATGTTTTCCTTTATCGGATTTGAATAAAAAGATTGTATGAATTATTATTACAATTTCTTTGTCTATGAAGAATACTGATTTTTCCTCTCGAAGAATGTACTTAATCTTATCCATGATACCCAATATTTTTCGTTATAGTTTACTATTTTTTTGTTAGCCGACAATTAAAAAATCCTGGGAGAAATATTTCTAGCTAGATTACCTATAATAGATGAAGGATAATTAGGTAATCTATGTATATATTGTATCCTGTGATTTGGCTTATCTCTTTTTTTTATTTTCTATTATAATTATCATTATTATCTATATAATTTCTAACATGCTATTAATATGCATATTTTCGAAAGGAATCTATGCATTTGAATCTTAATGCCCTTTATTTCTCTCCAGAATTCGTCTGTATCATATACATCAACCATTGAACAATATACCACAATAGCTATTTACATATATATTAGAGGCCAGTGGTGTCAAAAATGTCTTCGGAGTTCTGTCATTCTTAATTGATTTATGAAAATAAGGAAATTGACCATTAATTATGATTTTCATAGCTGAAAGTGACATAACATTCATAATCACCCTTTCCTTACCTTTTCCGTTTTTATTCATTTTTTTCCCCATTTCATTTTTTGCGTCAACTATCCCATTCTTTCTGTTGGTTTTCCATAGACCAAAGTCTTGAGCTCACAGGTTGAGATTGCTTGGAGATTGAAGGCATGTTCTAAAAGCCAGTGTAAGCACGTTTCTTACTGGTATCAAAATATTAATAGCTCTTTCTAAGATTTAATGCACATTAAATCTCTCAATGAATGCAATACATTTACTGTCTATCTTAACTTTACAGAACAGCAAACTATGTATTTATGTATGCATGTGTTGTGCGAGAGTACGACACCTCCTGGCGAGAATAAACTGAGCCACTACATGTAAAATTTGTTGTATGAGTAAGTGAGGCTTTTCGTTTCGGAGAGTAGATCCTGCTAGTCCCACAGCCCGTGTGTTGATAGTTCAAAGTTGGAGTTCAACGTTTACAGTTCGATATAGCGTGTTGAACTGTTGGTTCTTAAAAGATTGTAGTTACGTTCCGTGTGGTTACTGCCGTTTGATTCGATTACTTTGTTATTACTTTGTTGCAGTGTATTCGTTTATCCATAAGGATATAACATCTGGCGACGAGGATCGTTCGAAACTCACATTGGTTATTTGACAATTTCTGCGTCATGGGAAACCTATTAACCGCAGTATTACAGTTTCAAGAGAAACAAGAAGAACAATTACAGGGGCTGCAAAAACAAATACTGCAATAACAACAACAGCAACAACAACAATAACAACAATTAACTGAGTTACAGTTGGTGAAGTCCGAAAATTCGGTATGCTCGTTTATGCCAGATGGCGTGGGTAACGTAATTTCTGAATCCGGAGGCGGGTATTACGTTTCCAGCGTATTATAGAAGATATGAGGAAATTTTTAACAACGAGTTCAAGTCATGGTTGAAGGAGCAGAAACTAAGGTATTTACTACACAAAGTAGCTCCTACTGAACATGAGCGTTACTGTAACTTTATTCTGCCAAAAGTCGAGTGAGAATGGCTTTCAAGAAACCGTGGAAGTGCTTTCAAAATTGTTTTGTGACGGAAGTTCATTATTTAACACAGAATTGTTTGTTGGAACTTAACAAAAAATGAAGATGATGATTTTATAACCTACGCCGGAGTAGTCAATCGTATGTACCAAAATCCTGAATCTCACTCACGATATTTTCAAATCACTTATCTTCATGCAAGGACATATAGCACATGAAGAGAGAGAGATTCGGACAAAGATTCTCTAAAAAATGGTGCAAGCGACCCGCGATTATTTCTCTACAGACCATCGCAGAAAAATGTCAGACTATGGTAAATCTTAAACATGATGAAAAAAGAATACAAAATAAAGACTCTGCAAACATTCAAATGTGTCGTCCCGGGAAGCACAATAAAGTGTCAGGACCCAATCCGCGTTATGGTTGTGGAAGCCTACAGTACAAAAAAGCTTGTCCGTCTGAAAACAAAAATGTGCTATAGTTGTCAGAAGCTAGGACACAGAAGTTATCATTGTAGAACAAAGCTATGAGGCCCAAACAGAAAAAGTTCTTAAATGTTTTAGGCGGATAGTGATCGTGACGGAAAAACACGAAAATTTGTGCACATAAAACTAAATTATATGAATACCAAATTACAGTTAGACACAGGTAGTGACATCTCGCTTATAAATGCGATTATTTCTCAAAAAATTGGTAAACCTAGGTTACGTAAAACAGGGAATACTGCGCGTGGTATAACGGGCGATAAATTACATTTCATGGTCAAAACGTATCGACGTCACATTTCGAGGAGCAAAATTATTCGTTGTGGATAGGACAATCAATCCGTTTGGCATGGATTGGTTAGAATAATTTGATTTATGGCACCTCCCCATAAATCTTTACTGCAATAACATAAATGATTGTTCCGTTAAAAACAAGTCTTCGGAAGAACTGAAGAAAAAAACTGAGCAAATGTTCCTGCAAATGTTATTTAGGTCTATGTAGAAAGACGGAAACCAACTTCCAAGTAAGTGAAAACGCTCTAACTATACTTAAAGCAAACAGAAAAGCAAGGCTTTTACTACGCAAGGTAGCTCCTGTTGAACATAAACGTTACTGTAACATTATCCTGTCAAAGAGTCGAGCGAAACTGGTTTTCAAGAAACCGTGGAACTGCTTTCAAAATTGTTTTGTGATAGAAGTTCATTATTCAACAAAAGTACTGTTCGCGGCAATTAAATCCGTAAATAAAGAGTTGGACGGACTGGAAAAGAGTGGAAGCAGCAGAAAGGAGTCACGGTATGTATTTAAAAAAATGATAAGATTAGGCTGTATGGCGATTTCACTACAGAATTGGACGACTGCTTAAAAACCTACCACCATCCACTCCCGACTACAGAGGACATTTTTTCAAAGTGAAATGGTGTATAAAGTTTTTTTCCAAATTAGTTCTGTATGTAGCCTATTTACAGATAAAAGTATATAAAAAATTCTCAAAGTATTTGACAATAATACACACAGAGGATTGTACAGATATATACGATTACCTTTTAGATTACAAGTGGCACCAGCAATATTCCAGCAAATCATGGATACCATGTTATCTGAGTGTGAATTTGCAATCCTGTATTCGGACGATATTTTGATCAAGAATAATTTTCGTGAACAGCATGTGGAACACATGAAGATTCTGTTTAAGAAAATGAAAGTTTTCGGGTTCACTTTGGGTGAAGAAAAATGCGAAATCTTTCTGCTATAAATTAAGTACTTAGGGCAAATAATTGATAAAAGTGGGACCCGTCCTGACCCGTGGAGGGCGGACGCAATAATGAATATGCCTGTACCGACAAATATTACAACTTTACAAGAATTTCTTGGGTTGGCAAACTATTATCAAAGCTATATTCCTGTTATGGACAAGTTAAGAGCTCTATTGAACAATTTATGTTTTTTTAGAAAAAAGGAAATAAAGAGGAATTGGTCCACTAAATGCCTGAACACTTTTGAAGAAATTAAAAATTTCTTAATCTCAGACTTGTTAGCAAATTACGATCCTGAAATGGACATCATCGTAGCACCTGATGCATACGAGCACAGATTAGATGCAGTTCTACTTCATAAATACGGAGACGGAAGTACAAAACCAGTGGATCACGTTTCGCGGTCGCTAACAGCAGCAGAGAAGAGATATTGTCAAATTGAAAAGGATGCCCTTGCAAATATTTTTGCAGTTAAACATTTCACGGGTTTCTGTGTGGCAGAAGTTTTTTAAAATTACAAATAGACCATAAACCTTTGCTGTCGATTTATGGGTAAAAAAAGGGTTACTGATTCATATTGCGAATCGTCTGTAACGTTAAGGTGTAATATTACTAAATTATAATTTCAAAATGCAATACATCCCATCGAAAAGAATCGGTCGAGATTATTTCGAAAAAATATGGAACTACTAGAACAAACTGTTATAGCCGCACTGCAGGCAGAAAATGAAATTAAAAGTGTTATGATGAACGTTATCCAAGAACGTCCAGTGACGGTACAGAATATAAGATTGGAAGCTGTAGATGATGAGTATAATACGAAAATAAAAGAAACTTTAAAACATTAGCAGGATATAAATTCAGAAGCCATTAGTTTTTCAATTGGCGACGATATTCTGATGTATGCCCAAAGAGTGATGGTTACAAACTAGTGTATTGCAACAATTTCACAACGAACATCCAGGAATTGAAATGATGAAGGCTGTGATGAGGAGTTACGTCTACTGGCCGTCTTTGGACCGAGTTATCGAAAACTTGGTGAGAACATGTTGACGTTGGGTGCTCGCAGCCAAAGCCCCACTTGTAAAATATCAATCCTGGCTAGAGACGGAGAACCCATGGTGTAAGTTTCCCCATGACTATGCAGGACCGGTAAATGGCGAACGATTCGGGTTCCTGTTGGTATATGTTTTTATTCATGTGCGCTAACTACAGCATTAGAGAATTTCAACAATTATTTCTAGCAATGTAGGCGTTTCTTAACACCCTAGTCGTATTTAGTGACATTAAAATTTTCCTTTTTGGTGAAACATTGCAACTTACCGTTCATGTTAATTTTAAGCATATACATTAAAAAATCGCTAAATCATCTACTAATTTGGATGAAAAAAATATATATGTGTAGTAATGGAGAAGCAAATCCATCAAAAGCGAATATCGAGTGGGCTTAATTGATGAGGCAACGGAAATTGCCCAAACTGACGTCAGTATTAAGAATTCTCGAACGGCATTTTTCGGAAGATTCAGGCCCCTGTTATTGCATATGTTTTCATTCATTTTATCTCATATTTCTAGCAATGTAGGTGTTTCTTAACACTCTAGTCACATTTAGTGAAAATTATAATCCCCCTTTTGAGAAACATTGCAACCTACTGTTTATATATGTGTAAGTGTGTGTTCCTATATATGCATAAACACATATATATAACTATATGTTTATAAGTATGTATGTATGTGTGTGTCTGTATATATATAATACGAAAAAGAGATCACATAGGAGAAACAATGGTTATGTTATGATCTGCATTGCCTTACAGCTTTTTCTACTATAAGATGCAGTGGACTTGGAGTTGAGTGGCTGAATAACATCCTGTGGTTTTGTCGGAGCCTCCAATATCAAGTCCAACATATTTAGGAAAATACCAATTACAAATGTAGGCACTGATTAAGATATAGGATATCCAGCCACTCAAGTTCGAGTCCTCTGTATCTTATAGTAGAAATAGGTGTAAGGTAATGAAGTTCATAATATAACCATCGTTTCTTCTGTGTTGTCTCTTTTTTGTATTATATATATATATATATATATATGAATAAACATATATATAAAATACTTTTATTTAATTTTATTATTTTATAATTATTATATGTGAACTAAAATCTAAAAGTATTCAGTGTGATTGTTTTGTAAAATAGTTTGCAAAGTAAAATATTAGAGTATAGCTAGTGAAAAGATATTCTATAGTTTATTAATGTTATTCTTAAAGCTAAATTATATCTTCACAGATAAATAGATATTTGTATCTATTTACTCTATTTTTTACCTTAGGTTTTTAACATGATAAATGTATTATAGCCACCTGGTCCTACTGTTGAAGTTTCAAATTTAGTTCATGGAGTTTCTTCTATAAGAACAATCATGAGTTAATTTCTTTAAGAAATATTCTTTAATTCTATTAGATTATTTATTTAACTCTTATTGTTATTATTGTTGACCTGAGGAGTGACTACTTTTAAATTAAATTTTTTTGCGACTAAATTTAAATTTAATTGTAGCTCGAATTGAAATTATTGTCATGAAACGTACGTAGTCTTTTTACTTATTTATTGTTAATTCATTTATGTACTTTTTATGATCTAGTTATTTGTTTTATAATATATTTTATTTTTTCTTAATGATTTGGTTTATGTCTATCATTCTTTGAATTACATAATAGTGTTTTTTCTCTAATTTATAGATATTATATATTTATATTGTGAAATTTGATTTAATACAAAATTGAATTTTTCCTTGTGAGTTTGGAGTTATACTCCCTATTATTATTATTTTTATTATTATTATTATTATTATTATTATTATTATTATTATTATTATTATTATTATCATTATTATTATAATATATGTAGGTAAATATATATATATGTATATATACATATATATATATATATATATAAATATATATATATATACATACATACATATATATGTCTGGTTTTCTCTCCCATCCTTCCCTATTCTTCTCCTCTCCCTTCAACGTTCCCTCTCTCTTACTCCTCCTCCTCCTCTTCCTCCTCGACTCTCTCGTTACTGACACTGGATCAGAGTTATACTCCCTATTATTATTATTATTATTATTATTATTATTATTATTATTATTATTATTATTATTATTATTATTATATATGTAGGTATATATATATATATATATATATGTATATATATATATATATATATAAATATATATATATATATATATATATATATATATATATATATATATAATATTATTTAGAGACAAATCCACTATTTTGTAAATCAAACAAGGAAAGACTTAATCAATACATAAAAAAATTTTAATATAAAGTAAATAAATCGCCACTACAATTGTTTCCTGTCTTCAAATGACATTCATCAGGTGGATTTCATATCTAAAATATCAATTTTTTAAAAAATAAATTTAAAATGGCTAAAACTATAAATAATATAAATTTATCAATGAAAAAATATAAAAATATATAATCTATATATAATCTATATATAATCAATATATAATCAATATATAATCAAGAACTAAAATAACCTCTATAAACAATTGAATATAAAGAAACCTATTATTAAAGTTCTCATATTTAAAGATGAAGAATCTAATTTCAAAAAACAAAAAACAAAAATAAAAACTACCAAATACCACATATATACCACCACAATACATTAATACTTAAACCCAACACACACACACACATATACAAATACCACATGCATTAAACAAAACATACACAAATACGCAAATAAACACACACACACACAAACTTCCACACATACATATTTTGATTTACAAAATAGTGGTTTTTTCTCTAATTAACATTATATAATATTTTACTATAAAATTGGATTCACTCCTAAATCTGATTTTTCTCTGTAAATTTGGATTTATTCCCTAATATTTTATTATATATATATATATATATATATATGTGTGTGTATATATATATATATATATATACATATATACATATATATGTCTGGTTTTCTCTCCCACCCTTCCCTATTCTTCTCCTCTCCCTTCAACGTTCCCTCTCTCTTACTCCCCCTCCTCTTCCTCCTCGACTCTCTCGTTTCTGACACGGGATCAGAGGGAAGCCATCTTTCCAACTGCTATCTTCACCAAGATCAGACCACTTATACTAACTCTCTCATACCTTGTCTCCTTTAGCGTTCAGAATAATTTTTTCCATCGTCTTGATTACTTAACAGCCCTCATCGTTTGTTTTTACTGCGTTATTCTCTTTCTTCAGTCTTTTACTGTCTTGTTTTGTTCTTACTATCCTGTTCTTGTTACCAGTTTAAACCCCTCCGCAAAAAATCCCAAATTTTATTTAATTTGCTTTGCGGGAAGAACTGTTTCAATGAAGTCACGTCTTGTCCTTACCTTCGAACGCTGAATAGACGAAGCAGATACAACTGAAGAAGGGGAATATTCTTTGTGCTGTATGTCTTGTACTCTGTTTTTTCGTTGTTTGAAGAAAAAGTTCTTTTCCATGTTTTTGTTTTTGTATTTAAGTTTCTCATTGTGTTCGACGTATTTTTTTAAGTCTTGTACCCATATATGCATGTATATATACATATAGATGTAGGTGTGCACGTATATGTATGTATATATGCATATATTTATATTATTATATATATATATACATTATACATACATAAAAACATATATCGGAATACACACACACACACAACACACACACACACACCCAACACACACACACACACACACACACACACACACACACACACACACATATATATATATATATATAATTAATATACACAACAGGTTGCAATGTTTCCCAAGAACGAGGATTATAGTTCATAATATAATCACCGTTTTTCGTGTATCATCTCTTTATTTCGCAATCACTCTATTCCGTCCCAATTTTTGTGTTGAAGCATACGTATATTGAGTTCTACACCGAGTTATTATATATTCATACATACATATATAATATATATATATATATATATATATATATATATATATACATTTGTATATATATATATATATATATATATATATATATGTGTGTGTGTGTGTGTGTGTGTATATATATATACCGAGGATGACATCTAGAAGACTGGTTCTGTTTCATATTTTTAGAAATCATTAAACAGTTTTTCCAAGTTTTTAAATACGTTTTTACTGGCAAATATTTCAAAAGAAAGAAGGCTGGGAATACCACCTGATGATTCGAAACGTTAACTCAGATTCCTGGAATAAGGGGTGACGGTGTGCTTTATGTCTTTATGTACATACATACACAAATGTCTGTGTGTGTGTGTGTGTGCAAATCTGTTTGAGTGTGTATATTTATGTTATATTTTCTTTACAGCTTCACTGTAAATTTGTTGAATGGTGACTATATACCTTTACATATTGATGTCCGCTTTAACTATCTGAGACATTGGAAACTCGTTGTTTATGACCACTATGACGGTAACTGGCTTAGACAACAAAGAATCACTAAATTTCCATTTTATTGTGATGTCCCATTTCAGATTGTGATATATGTAACTCCATATAACTTCCAGGTATGCTATATTATTTTCTTATTGACTATAGTAAGCGAGGGTGAATTAAAGCTGTTGAATACCGACATTTTGTAAAATGAAATTTTTAGTATATGTGATTTGATGAAATTAGTAGTGAACTTAAGATTTGTCAAAGGTTGCATGTTTGTCAGATGGGTTATTAGTAATGATTAAGAAATTGAAGTAGATATGAACTGAATATAATCAGTTATATTTATTCCATATTGTATTACATATTTCAAGGATAAAATTGCAAACGTAAAAAAACGAATTGAATTGACCGCGTTAAATTCAATGTTTAGATAATGTCAGTCATCATGGCATCTTCTCATCTCAGCAGATAGATTATAAGACAAATATTTCCCATTAATCAGGATTTAAAACAATGGGACATACACATAAATACAAAACATCTTTTTCCGTCGAGGGTTTATATGCCCCTACACTGGACTATTTTCTTTAGTCAAAACAGGGTGATCGCTTATAAGATTTGAGCTTTAAGATTACAAATTATCGTTATTATTAATAGAATTGTCACTTGTTACTGCTTTTCACTTCATTGCATATATATATATAATATATATATATATATATATATATATATATATATATTAGTCAATTTAGGGTAGCAAAAAATTCAATAGAAATTTATCGCTACCAGCGGCCTAGTGGAAAAGAGAAAATAGTCAAAGACTAAATATATAAATATAACAATTTAGGAGTGACCTTAACAGGCCATTCGTCCACCAGAAAGAGCAGCCATAACTCACACCGCCAAGTAGTAGTAATTCAGAAATTAGGTGAAAATTTAAAAACATTTACCCTAATTCATCTTTTAGACGATGCATCGTTTCTGTGTTATTAATGATTAAATTAGCTTAATTAAATTAAATTAAGCTAATCTACCATAGGTCACACTTCATCAGTAAAAAACCTGGGAGAGACAAATATACACGAGGCGTCTGTATCGATGCCTCCGGAATATCTGTCTTAAAATTTTCAAGACCGACGTATTCGCGCCAAACTTATCAGCAGTAAATATAAACTGCCGATTCAATCTCAGAATTATTCAGAAAATTATCAATTAGTCAATTTAGGGTAGCAAAAAATTCAATAGAAATTTATCGCTACCAGCGGCCTAGTGGAAAAGAGAAAATAGTCAAAGACTAAATATATAAATATAACAATTTAGGAGTGACCTTAACAGGCCATTCGTCCACCAGAAAGAGCAGCCATAACTCACACCACTTCCGGAGGCATCGATACAGACGCCTCGTGTATATTTGTCTCTCCCAGGTTTTTTACTGATGAAGTGTGACCTATGGTAGATTAGCTTAATTTAATTTAATTAAGCTAATTTAATCATTAATAACACAGAAACGATGCATCGTCTAAAAGATGAATTAGGGTAAATGTTTTTAAATTTTCACCTAATTTCTGAATTACTACTACTTGGCGGTGTGAGTTATGGCTGCTCTTTCTGGTGGACGAATGGCCTGTTAAGGTCACTCCTAAATTGTTATATTTATATATATATATATATATATATTATATATATATATATATATATATATATATATATATATATATATATATATATTATATATATATATATATATTTATATACATATATATATATATATATATATATATATATATATATAAATTAAATTAGGCAAATCAAGCAGTGAAAAACATAAACGAAAACATAAAAATAATATAATTAATATAATATACAAAATAGATAAAATTTAAAATTAAATCATTTAAAATTTTAAATTTTATATTTATATTTTTTAAATTTCAAATTTATAAATCTTTAAACTTTTAATTTTTAATTTTAAAAAAATAAATAAATAAATATAAATATTAAAAATTTAAAGTTTAAAAATTTATAAACTTAAAGAAAATATAAAAAATATATAAAACTTTTAATATATAGAATTTTTAATTTAAATAATTTAATTTTAAATTTTATATTTTATATATTTTGTATTTTATATTAATTATATTTATTTTTATCTCTTGATTTATGTTTTTCACCATTTGATTTGCCTAATAGTGGTTTATCTCTAAGTTAATTTATATTTATACTGTAAAATTTGATTTAATCCTAAATCTAATTTTTGGATTTACTACCTAATATTATATTATTATTATTATATTATTATTATTATTATATATACATGTATATATATATATATATATATATATTATATATATATATATATATTATATATATATATATATGTATATATATATATATATATATATATATATATAAATAATCCCAGCACACATCACGTATATTACTGAACGCGAGATGCACGGTGGTATGCACTTGCCCATGAAGGCAGGCGGTGTAACTGGGCAAGTTGAAGCTTGTAATCAAACTTCATAATTATACATATATACCTACACATGGACTCTGTTATTACATTTGAGTTGCTTTCATTTGCAAGTGTAGTTCATAGAACCTTATCAAACTTAGTAAACAGTTCAGATAGTATTTTGTCTTCGGGAGTAAAATCTCATTGACTTCAGCTTACGTAGATTTCTTTGGAAAGTGAAGTTCTTAGAGGAATAGGGACATATGAAGAATTGCCATTCTGCGAGTGACAAACCTAACGTATTGCCTTCAGGATTACTTGTACTGCTTGATCCCACTTAACGTTCAATTTTACCTAAATCTATAAATAGAAATTTTAATCCTTACAAAGTGTTATCAATTGTTGTTTTATATGAATTTTTGAAGAATAGTGCGAGGCGTGTCCAACTGATCACGTCTGACTGGATTTTATTTTTCAGCTTCTACTACACCACTTTCCTCAAACTTGCTGGTATGGAGGTCTCGTTTGTTATGGGCTTAAATCTCAAATAAAAAGCAATATGTTTCAAATGTCTGATGCTGTTCTTATTATATTGAGAAAAGTTTTGATTTTAAGGAAATTAATTGTAGCTTTTCTCGTACAATTTAGGTTTATATTAATGGTAATTATAGCCACACCTACGATAATAGAAAGCGTTTCCGAGTGATTCAACTGGACATATTGAAAGAGGTTGAGGTTATTTCCGTGGAAATTAAGTGAACCTTTGTTCAAAACTGCCTGTCCTCCTCCTACTTTGCTCAGAGTAAATAACTAACACTAAAATATTTCGAAACTCTTACAGTTCGTAGAATAGAAACGATTTGCTAAAAGTAGAGTTGATTAAGCCTCCGAATAAATTTGTGAATTTTACATCGTACGATGAACGTGATGTTGTTTGTTTTTATTTAAAAGTGTGCATACGTAAAAGAAAACTCGTTTCTCTAGCTCCATTTCGTTTCTCAGTCGCTGCTTACATCACAGCCTCATCCCTAAAGGTTTCCGCTTCCATTTTCACCCCACTCTCTAATCTGCTCCAACCATTCTACCCATACTCTGTACTACATCCTATCGCCTTATGCGTGCCACCATTCGCTCTAATCTCTCCAAAATACGCACCATCGATCGTCTTCTCCATCTCGCTTGTTCTATCTTCTCATCTCAGTCGCCCTACCATGCCAACACCACATTACGTTGCATAATCCATTTAATTCATCTATTTCATCAATTTCTCGCTAACACCGAACAACATAAACTCCACTCATCCTCCATTCCATCACACCCGATGCCACTACCCCAACTCCTCTACTACACCTCTCCCTCCCTGATACCCTCCTCCAAACACCCGTCCTTCCAGCCCCAACACATATACCCCCATCTCATCCCTCCCAGCCTTCCCCCATCCCCACCAACCCTCTTACTTCTACCCAACCGCTCCTCTTAGTTCTATCCCGTCCACCCCTCCTACTTCTATCCCATCCACCCCCTTCACCACTTCAGTCTGTACTTACCATTCCTCTAGATCTTCCCCTCTCTGAGGCAGAGCGCTCCCTCCTTAGTAAGTGTCTGTGCTACATTCCCCTCCCACATGGTTTCCCAAGTGAGTTATTATTCTGTTGAAAACAACTCGAGCAAAGATTATGTCCTCTACAGATGAGAATTCAGTTACAAATGGAATCGATATCTTATATCTCGGAAATACTTTGATCTACAAATTGCGTTCCAGATCCACTTCGTCCCACCGTACACAGACACACTGAACTTTATGTTCTCCTACCTTTATAGTTGCTCCTTTCCTTTTCACTCCGATTCTACCTACTGAATTACTGTATTTGTAAGTAGAAAATCCACATTTCTTCTGACATTCTGCTCCGCACCCAAAAGTTTTACTCTGTCTGCGCACTAACTTCGTCCGGGGTCTTTTCCGCCTTTCATTTGCATCCAATACGAAAAGGAGTCCTCACTTTGCTGAGAGCTGGATCTCTAAACTTGCTTGTTCTTAAAACCACATGTAACGTGCTTGCATTGAATTCTTTGCCCACCGATGTCAATGACAGTGGTAGTTACCCTGAATGACCAAATAGTGCAATATAAAATGATATTCTTTTCATGCCCAAGCTTTTCCTATAGTTATTATTCTTCATTTATTGCATTTGTCCATTCATTATAATTGCTACATCTTATACCACTAGCGGCTGCACAACACGTTAGTAAACTATATTGAAAACACAAGAGCCTTACATTTCCACATCTCAATGTCTCGTCTTTCACATATAATTCTTACACACTACAACGACTATCAATTACGTTACCCTCGTATTACTATCCTGGATCTATTATTCCCTATCTTGAAACCCAAGGAATGTTCTCGCCATTTGCCTGAAACCATTTTCCATCCACCTTATATATTCTGCGGACACACACCTGCTTTTCTTCACCTTGAAAAACATCTGTGTTTAAAAAATCAGCTCTTCAATCTTTCACACTTATTTATCTGGTAATTCTCAGAAGATTTACAATGGACTGTAATATCAGATGCTCTTAGCCTTGTCTTGAAACTAATGCGAAAAACTATCTTCAAATGTGAGATGCAGACATGCTAATCAAATTTGCTGCAATGTATGCAAAGCCGCCAATGAATACTTGGAATAAATACTACACGAAATAATTACAAGGAATCAGTTGTACTGAAATTTGAAAATATACAAGAGGCACGCTAATGCTTGTTTGATGACTGTTTCTTTATTAAATAAAATTTAGAGACACTTTAGCAGACTTGAGTATTCTTCTGAACAATTTTCACGAAATTCTGAAGTTTGCATAGGAGACGAACATAACAAAATTTTGGTTTCCCGAAATAACTGCAATTCTAAAAAAATACCAACATCATATATATATTATAAAGTCAGACACACATAGGTGCCAGGAATTTAAATCATTCAGTTTAGTACCTACAGATCGTAACATTCCATAGTGTATAGCCAGGAAAATTTATGTCATCGCTATTAGTATCAGAAATGAACGACTCACAGAACAAATACAATTTTTGTTTCAGCAAAACAATCCGACGTAACTTGTACAAAATTTTATTGAATGTGTGAAACAAATACCTAAATAACAACTTGGAGTGACCTCTAAAATACGAACAGAAGCCATTTTATTGGGGGACTTAATCCACGTGATCAGAAAATGATTACCGTTGTCAAATCAAACTTGCCAGTTATGAGGCAAATTGATAAATCAAATTATTTGATAACCAGTCAAACATGTTTAAATAAAAACTTGAGGCAGTTGAAGGCAAAGCCAAACTTTGATCTGAACTGTAAAAATATATATTGGCAAGACTAAGTTTCATAATCAAAACACATACGATTACACGATTAGCTAATTAGCGACTTTAATGTCAAATAACTATCATTAAGTATCATTTGGAAATATGCTGCAATAAAACTGAACTTAATCATACTAACAAGTTTCGCTTTTGTTTTGTTTTTACACTTATTAATTATTTTACACTAACTCAGTTTTATAACCAATTCATTTACAGACTTTCAATTTCTCGAGATATTTTATAAAGGATTAACCAAACACTAAACAGCAAACACACTCAAACATAAGCCATTTCAATTTAAAAATATGTTTCACCATTGTTATAGAACCTGCTCGCTGATAACCAATGTCTGTATTAGAGTATGGTTTAGTGTATGCTATATATTGCTTCCTTAATTTATTCTTTATACTGTCATAAAAAAACATCATCCCATTTCGATGTAAAATCTAAATCAAAGACAAAATTGTAAGTAAAAATATATCGAGAAATATATATTTATCTATATACCTGCGCTTGTAAGAATTCTCTAGGAGCGTTATGAATTTATACTTCCTGTGTGTGAAACTTGTATTTTCCCCAAATGTTTTTGGAGCAGGAACTGAACAGTACTAAACTGATTATACAGACTAGCTTTAACGTATTTTATTATCTCTACCACATATGACATAAACACGCAAAGTGTCACAGGCACAGACAGACACACACACAGAGTCACACACACACACTCAAACATATATAGAGAGAGCAGAAGATAAACGCATATACATATATATAATCACAAAGGCGCATACACAGCCACACACACACACTCTCATACACTGTTGAAATTTATAGGAAAACCAAAGGCGACGACAGGAGTATGAACAACAAACAATTGTGTTTTTTGACGCTCGAGAAAATGAAAATGATTCTTGTGTTTCGAGCCTACGCTCTTCAACAGAAAAGCATGAAAGAAAATAAACAGAGAGAAAATGAATAAAAAACTTATAGATTTCAGCGGTGCAGCACGACGATATATATCTGTGGAATTCGCTTATGCTGGGTTCCTGTCGTAAAGGACGTCCCTTTACACGAAAGGCAGATGCCAGAAAAAGAATCATGTGGGCATGTATTTGATTTTTTATTTCGTTGCATCTTGAAGAAATGTAATTTTCTATAGTATGTCGACACATAATTTGTGAGTACAAGTTGATGCAAACTGTATTGTAGACCATCAGATGGGTTGTAGGTATAGTCCACATATATAACCTTTTCACATACTATTTTACACTCAATGAAACTGAGAATTACATAAAGATATCAGCGTGTGTGGGATGCTCAGTCATTCAGTCGCTTTATCAATGAGCATGAAATTCATTTGATCGAAGATCTAAAATCTCATCTTTGAACTAGATGGAGATACACACGTATATACACTCGCAAGTAGATATAATAAACATTATGACTACATGACAGATATATATATATATATATATATATTGGTAAAAACGGTAATATAACAAAAGAAAGAAAGAGACCATGATATTATGTAAATATTTACTATGAACTTTTAACCTTATTTTAATTAGCGGTCATTGAATTAGCGCTTTTATATAAGTAGCGGACTATAACACAGTAATTTCCCTTTGTATAACGGTCTTTTTTCGTAGCGTTTTTCAGATGGTCAGATACCCGAAGAGATAGTGTTCTGGATTTCCACCTCGGCATCCGAAACTCAGAGTTTTATCTTGGCTACCGATGAATTGTCACATATTATTTTACACATACATATGTATGTATATATATATATATATATATATATATATATATATACATACATATGTATGTTATATATATATATATATATATACGCATGTGTATAACTTTACATGTACATGCAAACACCAACACTCGTATATACTCATGTATACACACATATACATCTATGCATCCACACACACACGTACACGCGCACTTATTTTTCTTCCTCTTTCTCGATTGCCCTGCTCCTTTCTCGATTGCCCTGCTCCAAAACAAACAGCATGATTGAATAGAATCTTCTCTCTCTCTCTCTCTCTCTCTCTCTCTTGTCTATCCTTTTCCTCTTTTATTTTCTTTTTCGATTGTCCTTGGCCTTAACTTTCTCTCTGTTTCCCTTTCTACAAAAAGACAAAAATAATACTCTGCTTATAAACAACGCGAAAAACATCGAATTCACATGAAAGAACGAAGAAACGTTCTGTTGTTATAATTTTGGTCTCGAAGAGTCCAGTTAAAGGAACGAAAGTGCTAATAAAGAATTATCCCAAAGTTCTGGCCGCCTAATTTTTCTCAATATGCAAAATTTGTATACCATTTCAAATACTATACATATATATATATATATAATATATATATATATATATATATATGCATATATATTTGAATGTGAGTTTTTGTGTGTGCGGACGCTTCAATGTGCATGTATGTATGTATGTATGTGTATGTATATATATATATTTATATAATACAATTGTTAAGGGGAATGACCACTAAAGTGGATTCCTATACGCTAGAGATAGACGTCAAATCGCCTTGCCATAAAGTGTGTGTTCTCAAGAAAAAACACCAGTAAATGCCAAAATGTAAAAAATGAGCAAATCAAATGAAATTTTATAAAATATAACGATTACCTACGTATCATGATTTCATTATTAATACTTTTAATTACATATATATAATTAATTATATGTATATATATATATATATATATATATAGTAAAAGAGAGAGAGAGAGAGAGAGAGGAGTGTGTATATATATATATATATATATATATACAGAATAAATATATAAAATATGAATTAGAATTAAAACCACTATTAGGCAAGTCAAACAATGAAAGACATAAACCAATACATAAGTAACAAATAATATAAATATAATTAATATAATATATAATATATATATATAAAATATGAATCTTTTTTTTAAAACCAAAACGCATAAAAAGAATAATAAATATAATATAATAAAAAATCTCTACGTACGTTTCATGGCTATAATTAAATTCGAATTACATTAAGTTTAAATTTAATTGAAATAAATTCGAACTAAAATTATATTCAATCATCAGGTTAATGATAATAGTTAAATAAATAAGCAAATAGAGTTAAACAATATTTTTTAAGAAATAAATAAAATAATTTTTGTTATAAAAAATGTCCATTGTAGTCAATGGACTCAAACCACATACAGAATTGCAAACACAACACTACTATCATTAATTAATATATTTATTTAATTTATTTAATTATTTAATTTACAAATTAGAAGCTTAAAACGTTAGGATTGTGTAATACAACCCATTTGTTATGTTAAATATTTATTTTCAAGGTAAAAAAATTGATAGAAATATGTATTTATCTATGAAGATAATAAATTAATTAATCCATTATTACTTACATAAATATTAATTATTAATATAATATATTTATGAAATACATTAAAAAATTCAAGATTAAAAATCAAATTATAAACGTATAAACTATCTTAAAAGAACCGTATAACTATTTTACGATCTATATATCTCGTTGGATAAGTAATATCTTACAAATAACATACAGTTATAATCTAATAAATAAATGCATATCATCAACAACTATATAATTATAGATTCAAATTAACAATCAGTAGTTATATAGTATACAATACAATACAATAAAACGTTTTAAAATATCTTTAAAAATCTCAAATAGAAAAGGTTTACTTAGCTTTCAAAAATCGTGTCCTTAACTAAAATTATGATAAACAGATGGAAAACTATTTTAACAATGAAAGCTACGAATATATTTTATCAATGAAAATTACGAATAAATATTATCAATGGAAAATACGGCTATATTTTAGCTATAATGTATAAAGAGAACAAAGTCTCTATTAGAGATATCTATGATGATATAATATGGATGTAAAAAAACATAATAAACTCACAAATATCCTTAACTCATTTATAGTCCAATATTTAATTACCACATTATAAAACTAAGTAATCACTATTCATATTTTTAGATTTAAGTTCACATCTAATAATTATGAAATATTTAAAAATAATGACTAATTTATTATCAATAAATATTGTAATTAAAATCAAAAATTTACGCTATCAATAAATATATAGACATAAAATGAAAAATAAATAAATTAATTAGTCCAATATTACTTACATAAATATTAAATATTAATATAATATATTTTTGAAATACATTAAAAAATTAATGATGAAAAATCAAATTATAAACGTATAACCTAACTTAAAAGAACTGTATAACTATTTTACGACCTATATATCTCGTTGGCTTAGCAATAATCTTACAAATAACGTACAGTTATAATCTAATAATTAAATACATATCATCAACAACTAAATAATTATAGAATCAAATTAACAATCAGTAGTTATATAATATACAATAAAATAAAACTTATTAAAATATCTTTAAAAATCTTAAATAGAAAGAGTTTACTTAACTTTCAAAAATCGTGTCATTAACTAAAATTTTGAAACGGAAAACGTCTTTTAAGTGTTTATAAGAATACTCATGGAATTACGTTATTAACAGAAATAGAATAAACAGAGGGAAAATTCTTTTAACAATGAAAACTACGAATATATTTTATCAATGAAAATTATGAATAAATATTATCAATGGAAAATACGGCTATATTTTAGTTATAATAGATAAAGAGAACAAAGTCACTATAAGATATAAAATCACTATATATTATAAAATTTACAATTAAAAATAACTACAATAAATTATACTCAATACTCTATAAATAAAATAATTTATATAACTACCAATATATATCCTCAAAAATCTTATAAAAATTAATTAATTTTATATAAAAAAAGGTAACGTTGTAGTCAAATCTTTATTTAAATAAAATAAAAGAATAGCTATTAGACACATCACATTCAAAATTAATTCAATAGTAATTCTAACATTATCTATATTATGACCACTAATTAATATAAAACTATATTCTAACAAAATTCATTATATAATATTAATTAAATAAACATCTAAATAAATCTACACCGAAATATATAAAAAATACATGCATATTGATTAATTTAATAAATTTATTACAAACTATATAATTGACTGAAGTATAAAATAAATATATATTATATATCATATTAATAGTCAAAACAAATGCTAAACAATAACAAATTAAACTTATTATATAGGTAAACTAATTTATAGTTAGATCGAATACTTCGTTCTTTAATTGAATAAATAAGGTACATATCAACATTATAAAAAAGTATTACAAGAAGAAAAAAATTATCATCCTATACATTCAAAATTGTAAACCATTAGTTAATCTATATTCATTAAATATATTAAATATTTAATAATAAAATAAACATCTAAATATAATCTAACTATAAGTAATTAAAGAACTTTAACTAACTCTTATTGGCTAAGACTCAAACCACATACAGAATTGCAAACACAACACAACTATCATTAATTAATATATTTATTTAATTTATTTAATTATTTAATTATTTATTTAATAATATTAAATTAAACATATTAAATCATGTAATATATATTATAAATCACATACTAAATTTTAGAATTAATACTAGTACATATAACTACAAATTAGGAATAAAAAAAGGTTTAAATATAGTTTCTATTTATGTGAAAATTTATTATATAAGTAAAGTAATCTGTGTCTACATTTAATTTTACACTCGTCCAGTGTATTCTCTAAATTATTAAGTGCATTAAATAAAATTTCATTAAACTCACAAGAACATAAATAACAATAATTGCTAGCTATACTATATTATTTGGCCTTACAAATTATCTCCCACTTTAAATTATACCTAGTTCTTTGGGATTTTAGCCCCCATATGTATTTGCTAATCCCTGTAGAGTTTATAAGATTTTTATTTTTAAATGAATGCATATGCTGTTCGATTTTAAATTTTATTTTAGAGGAAGTGGACCCTATATAAATGGCGTCTAAGTTATTATTATTCCTATTATTATATTTAATTAATGTAACTATACATTTATATAGAACATCGTTTAAAATCACATTTATTATTAAGCATACAATTAGTTTTATCCCTACATGTACAATCAATGAGTGTCTTATCTTTATTATTATTGCCATGATTAAAAATTTTGTTTTACGAAAATTATTCAATTTACATTTGTTAAAAGGAGAAATAATGTAACCTACAATATTAGTGTTAGAATAGCCTGCTCCAAGATTATCATTAGAGAAATGTTTTTTATATTTACGATTATCATGAAGGAATTGTTCAATCATATCTAAAATCTTTTAAATAATGTTGGTTTTAACTTCGGCCCCATAAGGAACAATTAACCAAATTTTTCTTCTTCTTCTTCGTCTTATGATTATTATTATTATTATATTATTATTATTATTATTATTATTATTATTATTATTATTAGCACTATTATAATTCATCATATCAATATTATCACCATTATTATTGTTATTATTATTATTATTATTATTATTATTATTATTATTATTATTAACACTATTATAATTCATCATATTAATATTATCACTATTATTATTATTATTATTTTTATTATTATAATTATTATTATTATTATTATTACTACCATTATTATTATTATTATTATTATTATATTATTATTATTATTATTATTATTATTATTATAATTATTATTATTATTATTATTATTATTATTATTATTATTATTATTATTATTATATTATTATTATTTTATTATTATTATTATTATTACCATTACGATTATTTTATTTCCTTTTAATATTATAATTAATTTAATATTATAATTATCATTTATTGAATTAATATTAAAATTCGGCTTATTTCTATTTTTATTTCTATTTTTATTGCCATTAGTACTACAATTATTAATATACTACTACAATTACTACTAATATTACTATCATAATTATTATAATTATTATTAATATTTTAAGTTTTATTTTTATTATAGAATTTAATATTATTATTATATCCTGCCTCTCGCAGGGCTTCATAAATATAACGTATATGTTTATTGAAAATCTGTAAATCATAAGAAAGTAATGATATTCGTTTACTTATAACGATTTTTTAATTGATGGTGGGTGATTACTATTAGCGTATATATCTAAGGTTTTCATTAAATTTATGATATGGTTGTGTTTTACCCGTTATTATATTAAAATTAATATCTAAATAATTTACATTATACTTCTCATTATATATGGTAATACTTAAACCATATCTTTTAAAGAAACTATAAAGTTTCTTTTTATATAATTCTAGTTTCCTATTAGTGCAATTCTTTGTAATTAATAAAAGGTCATCCCTATATAAACCAACCTCTAGTTTTAAATTTTCTAATTGAAGTTCAGATAATAGATAAATACCTACCAAATTCGTAGCTTGTGCAGAATCGGGTGCCCCCATAAGTATATCAAAATAGTCCCTAGTATCCTTCCTAGCCCATAATTTATTATCGTATCTAATAAACGATTTCCTAGACATTTTAATTACATTAACCTCGTCAAAAGTCCTTCCTACCTTATTCATTGCGTATACTAGGGCCTTATTAAACACAATTTCATTACTCTTTTAATTGTTTCAGTCATTTTACAGTGGCCATGCTGGAGCACCGCCTATAGTCGAGCAAATCGACCCCAGGACTTATTCTTTGTAATCCCAGAACTTATTCTATCGGTCTCTTTTGCCGAACCGCTAAGTGACGGGGACATAAACACACCAGCATCGGTTGTCAAG
Organism: Octopus sinensis; assembly: GCF_006345805.1. Classification (NCBI taxonomy): domain Eukaryota; kingdom Metazoa; phylum Mollusca; class Cephalopoda; order Octopoda; family Octopodidae; genus Octopus; species Octopus sinensis. The sequence continues at coordinate 42,214 of NW_021834618.1, forward strand.
CAATGCTAGGGGGACAAACACAGACACACAAACACACACATACATATATATATATATATATATATATATATATATATATATATATATAATATATATATATATATATACATATATACGACAGGCTTCTTTCATTTTCCGTCTGCCAAATCCACTCACAAGGCATTTGTCGGCCCGGGGCTATAGCAGAAGACACTTGCCCAAGATTCCACGAAGTGGGACTGAACCCGGAACCCTGTTGTTGGTTAGCAAGCTACTTACCACACAGCCACTCCTGCGCCTAATATAAGAATAATAATTAGCTATACTTTTTTGAATAAATTTATATCGCTTTTTTCTTTAATATTATTAAACCAATTTAGACTATTATTATTACTAATCCATAAGTTGAGGTAGTTTAATTTATTTACTTTATTAATATATTTATCTAAAATGAGTTTACTCAATTTACCAAGGCTCGATTTACATGGACAAATTAATCTAACTTTAGGATCTGAATAAAAATTATCTTTATGGTCTTTCAAAGTAATTCTAAGATGCATAGGTACATAAGGTTCAGTTTTATTATCCGACTAATTGTTCATCATGACAAATTTAGAGGCCTTGTTTATAGTATAAAGTGTATTATCTGGAACAATTTTATATTTTTTAATTATCTCTTTTACTAAAAGGTAATAGTATAATTTAACATCCAATTTATATAGATTCCTAGTTTTATCTGATTGTACAATAATACCATCCATATTTCTCATTTCTTTAATTCTAATAGCTAAATTTCTTAAATATTCATTATGTCTGTTTGGGTATTTATGAAATTTAATATTTTTCACCACCTTCCAAATATTATCTTCTAAGATCTGTAAATCTCTATTATATGGGACTTTTTTTTAGATTTAAAATTTGAATAAAAACATTAGTATTCATAATATCATTAAAATTAGATATATTATAGTTATAATAGTAGGCTTTCCATTTAACCCTAGAAACAAAATCCTTAATATTATTAATAAGTTTCAAAATATATTCTTTCCTAGAGGGTATTGGAATATCCTTGTCATTCTTTATATACTTTTTGGTTAAAAAAAAATTAATTTTATATTTTATATATATATATATTATATATTATATTAATTATATTTATATTATTTGTTATTTATGTATTGGTTGATGTCTATCAGTGTTTGAGTTGCTTAATAGTGGTTTTATCTCTAATTCATGTTCTATATATATACACACACACACACACACACACACACACATATATATATATATATATATATATATTATATATATATATTATATATATATATATTATGTAATAATATGAAGTGTGTGTGTGCGCGCAGGGCGTATATGTAATTTCTAAACATCGTGGTTTGGAGTGAATAACTTTTCTCTTGTCATATTGCAAAATCTTTAGAATGGAAGTGAATTAATTCACATCGAAAATTTACAAGAGTTTTCAAATAATACTCAATAGCATTTTAGCTGCAGCGCGCTACCAGTGTCAGTTAACTCTTGTCGAATGAAATGCTCATATGCTAAGCAAAATACTTTCATGGAATGTGACTAAATGAAGTTAATGTTTTAACATAGTCCCTCTTACTGTCCACACTTCCATCAGTACGTGCAGTGCTTGGATCGCACTGGTGAAGACGCTATGCTGTTTGCTCAAAATAGTCACCAATAGCAGATAAAACGTCATCATCTATTCGATACTGGTGCCCAGCCGAGTGTTTTTCATGTTGAGAAACAGATGATAATCAGTTGGAACCAAATCACTAACATAGGTGACCAACCAGTTCAAATCCAGTCAAGCAATGCTGACATTGAAACCAAAGACTTGGGTGCTGAAGCATTGTCTTAATGAAACAAGATCCCATTTATCAGTTTATCTTGGGCGCTTGGTCTTGATAGACTTTTGTAACTACCTTAGCAAGTTTACGACTGATTCCGTGATCAGTTTGAACATAGTCAATAAACACAATATTTTTTGCATTAACGTATAGTATATGTAATAATATGAAGTGTATTTTGTATGTTAAAATGTTTTGTATATTAAAATGTTTACCTTCGGAAATATATGAAGCGAATCAAACATAAGGTAGCGAAGATGTCCCTGTCTTAATTTAAGATAACCTCGCATGTGTCCTTCCTCATAACTTAAAGACGGACTAATAATAATTCTAACTGCAATAGGTTATCTTGAATTGTGGATCAAACAGTCTGTGTTTTTTCTTCTGTTGTAGTATTCAGCATATAAGCTACCTAGATATATGGACATCAGCAGCCGTGGTTCTCTGCACTCCCACATGTGATCCCGTCCATTGTTGAAGAGCTGCGTAATCAGTTATTGCATAATCTTTCATGATTACAAATAAGTGAAAACCTCCAACAATCAAAGACCACGAACCTTTGTGGTGCCCAGTGTAATACACATTACCGGCGATGAAAGATCTCCATTTTCGTAGCTTCAAGTATATGGAAGAAGCAGAATAAACGAGAGCAGTTCTGGTCCTCTTGGGTAATAATCGAAAAAAAAACGGCCGAAATAGGGTTCCTACGAAGAGTGTTTGGAGAACGTTATTGTATCGTGTGCGTATCCTGGACATCAGAGAGGTATTCTAGGTAGGGCATCTACTTCCCGATCATATTCCCGATACTACGGAAGTGAGGTAAGAATACATTAGGAATGAATCAATGGTCAGATTTTGCGGGCAAAACAACTGACAGGAAACCAGGGGTACATCATGAGCAAGTTGTCTGGAAAACATCAATGAGCTCGGTTAGTCTCTTTTCGGGTTCCAGCTGAATCAAATGGAGATGGTTAATTGTGACGGGACCCGGTGGAAGACAGGATCGAGCGTTCTTCCTCTATAATCCTTCCAGGAATTAAGCGGGTGAAGAAGATGAGTGGAGATTTACAGTCACAAATAATCCACACACATAAACACGTATACCTGTATATATTGGTTTCAAATGTTAGCACAAGACCAGTGATTCCGGTGGAGGGAGAAACACGATTACATCGACCTCAGTGTTCAACTGGTACTTATTTTATTGACCCTGAAAGAATGAAAGACAAAGTCGACCCGGCGGCGTTTGAACTCAAAAACTAAGGACGAAAGAAATGTCCGGCATGCTAACCACCCTGCTAGCTCGTTGTCTGTAGATTTGTATATATTGATTTCAATTTTGGCACAAGGCCAGTAATATCGGGTGAGAGAAAAGTCCATTACATAGATCCCAGTGCTCAACAGGTACATATTTTATCGATCCGGAACGGATGAAAGGCAAAATCGACCTTGACGGAATTTGAACTTAGAACATGAAGACGGACGAAATGCCCCGAAGCATCTAGTCCGATGGGCTAGCGTTTCTGCCGCTCGACACCTTTGTATATGTATTTGTTGATAGACAGAAAGGTATGCATACACACGCGCGCGCACAGACGCTGACACACACACACACACACACACGGACGCCCGCCGTCTGCACGTACGCACACACACACATTAATGTAAATGAATAGATTATATAAATAATTTTTTTTTTGTGTGCATGAGTGTGTATGCTATAGTGCATAAACGCCCTGGGGCAAGCTGCATGGCGCAAGTACATTCGCTCATATAAGCATCCGCACAAATGTCAGCATACGCACACCTGAGGTTTGGTGCACTCATAATCATTAAACGAGGTATCTCTCTACTTTATTTGTAAGATTGGGGAGGTTAAAAGTAAACTTAAGTTATCCATATCTTAAAGTAAATTAAATCGTTCCTATTGCATTGTGCGAAAGTGCATTTATATGCGTGTAGGCACCTCGAAATTCGTTTAGAAATTCTGTTAATGATCTTCTCGTAGTCCACGGAATAGACAGGGATTCCTCGGAGCAGAGACGGCATCCCCTGGAAATTATATTGTATAGTCTCGCATACCTTTCTATGGAACAATTTACTCTGTACTTCATTTTATCCATATTTTAATTGCCATACAAAATCTGCCAAAGATGCTGAATGTCTCTTATTGATTGTTTTAAAGCTGACTACATGGTTACAGTAACGATTCTTAAATGACTCATCCGTCTGCCCAATGTAAGTATATGGCCCCCCCCTTGTGTGCAGCGTACATTTATATACAAGATTTGTACTCGTACAGAGATTCATCAAAAGACATTTTGATTTTCCTCTGCATGAGCAGTTATCGTATTTATTTGTGTATAAGGCAGTCCCGACTCCATTTACCGACGTTGTTACCGTGTTAAATCTATCATATGTATTTCTACTACTACAAATTGATCGTAATTGGCGTTTATCATTGCGGTTTATATCTCTTTGGTTGGTATTTAGATGCAAATATTCGCTAGATCCGGTACGTGGGTTATTGAAACTTTGCCGCATTTTACTATTGCTTATTCGATGCATAAGCTGTTACAAATTAGCAGAGTTGGCATAAAGAGTAAAGATAGTATTATGATAGAAACCACAAAACACGTCAAATAAAGCTATCCGAGTTTTCTTAATCGATATAATTTATTTCATCATTTTTCACTAGTCTGTTGACAGTTGACAAACAGCTTGAAAAATGAGGAAATAAATTCGAACAAGCTTCTGCGTTGGTATTCAGTTGAAGGTTATAGCGTTACTTTTAAAATCGAATTGAATTCTGGTCTTATAT
>NW_021834619.1:0-2500 GCF_006345805.1 Octopus sinensis
AGAAGAAGAAGAAGAAGAAGAAGAAAAGAAGAGAAGAAGACGACGATCATACAGCTACACTTGTTTTCTTGACATTGGATCAGGAAGGTTTTTATTTCCATGACATCAGTTGTGGTTAGAAACAAGGGAGATGCAATGCTTTTTTAGCAAGTGTAACTAATTTTAACAGTATCCTTATCAAATAACTCATGATATTTACGGAAGGCAGTGATATACATTCTTCTCGAGAGCATTAAAACTATTAGATTTATTGAATGCTATAATCATACTATAAGGAACGTGGGAGTGGCGAAACCACATGATATGACTTCCCAATTCCATTGTTTTGAGGTGAGTGTTCTACACTTCCTCAGTTTTTCTTGGAATATGCTTCTTGTAAATGCGTCATTGTAGCGAAGTACGGATCTCTTCAATACGTTGGAGATGTATATCTTTCTACTCGTATTACTAAGATTTTCTTAGTGATTATGGGGAAGTGAACGGTCGAAGATTTTGTTTACGCAAACAATGTCTTGTTTGACTTCCAAAGGAAAACAAACGAAAGGCTTGATCCATGTATGTATCGCATTGCTCAGTGGTTAGAGCGTCGGGCTCACAATTATGAATTAGTGAGTTCGATTCCCGGAGAGGGCTGTGTATTGTGTTCTTGATCAAGACACTTTATTTTACGTTGCTCCAGTCCAGTCAGCTGTAGAAGTGAGCTGTGATGTCACCGGTGCCAAGCTGTATCGGCCTTTGCCTTTCTCTTGGAGAACATCGGTGGCGTGGAGAGTTTAAGCTGGTATGCATGGGCGACTGCTGGTCTTCCATAAACAACCTTTGCTCGGACTTGTGCCTCGGCGCAATCCCATGGTTATTCGTGATCGAAGACGGTGTTTTATATATATATATATATATATATATATATATATTTTACCCCTCTGCGAAAAGATCTCAGAATTTTAATTGATTTGCTTTTCGCAGGAGGAAGTTTTCTTCGAAGTATACGTCTCTCGCTTTTATCCTTCGAAACGTTTAGTAGATGAAACCTTAGCGACTGAAGAAGGGGATTTTTCGTTGTGCTTATGTCCTGTATCTCTTTTTTTTTTTTTTGCTTGTCCTGTTCCTTGTTTTGTGTCTATGTTTTTCGTCTCTCTATGTGTTCGACGTCTTTTTGGTGTCCTGTACACATATATTCGTGTATATGTACATGTAGAGGTAGGTACGTACATAATGTTTATATATATGCATATGTTCTATTTATTAACATATTATACTACTAACACGTAAACGCACGCACCCTATTAGTAAGATGTTCTGTTTATCAAGTTAGCCTTGATATTAACTCTCACGCGACTCTGCATCTTTCTTTCTTTCTCTCCCATTCCCTTTTTCGTCTTTTTCCCTCACTTAACTTTCTCTTCCTCTCTCTCTCATTCTTCATTCTCTCTCTCTCTCTCCCTTCACCATTCTTCATGGCCTCCTCGCACCATCCCCTTCTTCTCTCTCTTCCTCTTGCTCCTCTCCCCCATTCCCGTCGTCCATCTGCGACGATACTTCCGTCGTAACTGCTATCCTGTCTTTTCTCGCCCGCCTTCTAGGCTACTGGTCGACATTTTTTCTCTCTCGTCGTCCACTATAATCCAGCGTTTGCAATACTTTTTTCGTCTGGCGTTAACAGCCTTCTTATATTGTTCTCCTTGTCCTGTCTCTCACTGTTATATATTTATTTTTCCACTGTTTATATATATATTTTTTACTGTTTATATGTTTGTTACTGTCGTTACCGTCTTGCTTTTTTTACCCCTCTGCGAAAAGATCTCAGAATTTTATTGATTTGCTTTTCGCAGGAAGGAAGTTTTCTTCGAAGTATACGTCTCGCTTTTATCCTTCGAAACGTTTAGTAGATGAAACCTTAGCGACTGAAGAAGGGGATTTTTCGTTGTGCTTATTATCCTGTATCTTCTTTTTTTCTTTTTTGCTTGTCTTGTTCCTTGGTTTGTGTCTATGTTTTTCGTCTCTCTATGTGTTCGACGTCGTTTTGGGTCCTGTACACATATATGCGTGTATAGTACATGTAGAGGTAGGTACGTACATATATGTTTTATATAATGCATATTTCTATTTTATAACATATATATATATATATATATATATATATATATATATATATATATATATATAATATACCATATATATATATGAGTAGCTGTGTGGTAAGTGGCTTGCTTACCAACCACATGGTTCAGGGTTCAGTCCCACTACGTGGCACCTTGGGCAAGTGTCTTCTACTATAGCCTCGGCCCGACCAAAGCCTTGTGAGTGATTTTGGTAGACGGAAACTGAAAGAAGCCCGTCGTATATATGTATGTGTGTGTGTGTTTGTGTGTGTCCCCCCATAATCGCTTGACAACCGATGCTGGTGTGTTTACGTCCCCGTGACTTAGCGGTTCGGCAAAAAGGGACCGATAGAATAAGTACTAGGCTTACAAATCCTGGGGTCGATTTGCTCGACTAAGGA
>NW_021834619.1:10000-12500 GCF_006345805.1 Octopus sinensis
TCGGCACTGGTTCTTTATACTTTATACTAACTCGGCGCTGGTTCTTTTCGGCACTGGTTCTTTATACTTTATATTAACTCGGCACTGGTACTTTATACTTTATACTAACTCGGCGCTGGTCCTTTATACTTTATACTAACTCGGCGCTGGTCCTTTATACTTTATACTAACTCGGCACTGGTTCTCAGAATCGTTAGAAGGTTGTTCAAATTCTTTGGTATATTTGAGATATGGTACTTTTCTTTGTTTATTTCAATGTCGCCGTGGACATGTGTCTTCACCTGTCTGGAAAAAGAAAATGGAGAAATTATGTGTGTGTGTGTGTTTGCTACCTCAACTTAAACATCAATCACTTCAATATAACCAATAATACATATACTCTTTTAAATAAAAAATGATTTAATTAAAATCATCCTCTCAACGTGAGACATTACAATTATGTGTTTGTGTAGGTATGTATGCATGAATAAGTAATCGATGAGTGTAGATAAGATGAGAAATATAATAATTTATCGAAGTCTTTTAATTAATCTCTTACCTTATTGTTCATCTATATTCAAATAAATGGTAACATTCATGGTTATGTTACCATTCAAAGCAAACACGAAGAATTCAGCGAGATGAACGTATTGCAAGTCCTTTTCGAAGAAAATATCAGTCAGTACAAGAGGTTCGTAAAACGGACCACGGGGGATTTCTTCGATATCGGAAAAAGGAGCGGCGGCACAGGAAAAAGGAGCTGCAAATTGAACGAAAAACGAAACTCAATGAATATAATTTGACATAAACAAGAGGAACGAAAAACAAAACAAACTTGGAATATTCATAACTAGCAGCATAGCCCGGCGTTGCCCGGGTATAGAAGAGCCCCTAGTAGGCAACGACTAATCCCAATCTAGTCCGTTCCCTCTGGGGAACGAAGGCACATGTGTTGGTTGCAATGTCTTCTCTTCACTCGAATACTTCCGTGTATTTTTTCTGCTGGTAAGGTATTGCATGGAAAACTAACGTCAGAATTAAGTTTCTTAGGGTAACATTAAGCTTCACCATGAGTTTGGTGAAAATCGATTGCAAGTTGCGCAAACTACAACAGAAAATGTGTTGCATATAAACTTAGATTCTCGACCCCAGTCAAATTTATCAATTTTTTTCAAAACTGGGGGAACTTTTCAAAATTTTCGCTCCGTTAGTTTTGAGTTATGACATTGGGCTATGTGTGTGTCAAGTTTCATCAGAATCGGTTGAAAGCCGTGGTCAGGGTAAGGGTACAACCGGACAGACACACAGACAGACAAACTGCCGTTTATATAGAGAGAGATGAGGAAAGTAATTATGCAGGGTTGTTAAAATTTCACTGAGCTATCGATGTGTGTGTGTGTGTGTGTCTATAATAGATTAGAAATTATTTTGGACAATAGATTCTTATAAAATGTTTAATGAAAAATTAGCAAAACTGCAGAGAATGACGTACTTCCGGTGAAAGGTAGGATGCCAAGATGAGGTTCATAAGAACAGGTCTCTGCAGAGAAGAATTCTGCAAGAAATAAAACAAAAAATATATATAAAAGCATGCCTATATGAGTCTGAGAGGATATACATGCAAATATGCTTGCAAGCGTACGTAAATATATATACATACATAAGTACATTCATACATATGTACAGGCATGCATACATACATTCATGCATACATGCGTGGATAAATATGTACATATATACAGGTATATATGTACATATATGTACGTATGTATCTATGTATGTATATATATGTTTGCGTGTGAGTGTGTGTGCGTATGTTTATAAATTGACAATTAGCAACAATAATATAACGTGGTGTGTTAATTAAAAGCTTTAAATCAATAATTATAATTTACCGTTAGTATATTCTCCTTCAAACATCCCAGGACGATGGACAGTCGCTGCTGCAGAAAATATATCTGGAAAGAGAAAAAGTAATAACTGTTAGCCTAGCAATATATACGAACATACGAAGTTCTTAAGCAGATCAGGCCGAAAATGTCGCTAGAAGCTAGGATCACCAAGCATAGATTGGCATATTTTGGTCATATTATGCGGAGAAAATCCCTGGAGAAGGACATCATGCTCGGAATGGTCAGTGGCAAGAGAGGAAGAGGCCGACATAGAACCCGCTGGCTTGACACCATCAAGAGTGATACCGGAATGGACATAGCCAATCTGAAAGAAGCGGCCCAGGATAGAACTGACTGGAGGACACTGATCCAACGAGTGACCGAGAGTCGACTTCGGCTGAGCGGATAGATAGATAGATAGACAAATTGTGTGTGTGTGTGTGTGGTGTGTGTGTGTGTGTGTGTGTGTGTGTAAGTGTGTGTGTGTATGTGTGTGTGTGTATGCTCGTGTGACTGTATGTGTGTGTGTGTGCAATAGATGAATAAGTATGTTACAATGCTATAAAAGATTAGTCTTTTAATTAAAACATTAGAAAGGTCGTTAATTACAACTTACCATCAAAACATTC
>NW_021834619.1:15000-27500 GCF_006345805.1 Octopus sinensis
CATTTTGGTACAAAGTACTAACTTCGGATGAGGGGCTAAGTCGATTGCATCAACCCCACGTAAACTTTGTTATATATATATATATATATATATATATATATATATACACATACACACACACACACACAAACACACACATACACACACGCACACACACACACGCACACACACACACACACACACACACACATACACACACACACAAACACGTAGACAGAGACATGTAAAGACAAGATAGAACTGTCTTCAAGATAGAACAGTCTCCCTTAAATTGAATATGTGTTACATAAAATTTCAAAGTGTTTTCAACTGAACTCACCCTCTATATCTGTGGTAGCACACTGGTTCAGATTGGATTCCTCTGACGTTGTTATCAGTGAGGAAACGTCTACGTCGCCTTCTGGTGCATATTCATCTGTTTTCGGTTTCTTCAAACACGGGCATAAAGCTTCGATAAGTCGCTTGGCTCCTGCACGCAGACGTGCGAGGAAGCCCTGCTCTCCAACATTAGCTGTCATTTTCCAACAAATAAAAAATAATAATCAGTAAATTTATTAACGCAAAGGAATGAATCGCAAGAGTAACCTACAAGAAGTTATCGTCAAACAAGCTGCATAAATCGCAAAGGAATAACGTTAAGAGATTTTCTCGTTTCTCTCCCTTTGTAATTATGACGTCATAATGGTATTCAACGGTTTAAAATCAAAAAGGCGCCAATCTGGCGGAAATGGTTAATGCATCGGACCAAATGGTTGGCGGAATTTTTTCCAAACCGTTAGGTTCTGAGTTCAAATCCCGCTGAGACCAACTTTGCCTTCTTTGTCGATAACATAACGTACCAGTCAAGTAGTGGGGTTGGTATAACCTATATCTTTATTACCCACAAGGGGCTAAACATAGAGGGGACAAACAAGGACAGACATAGGTATTAAGTCGATTACATCGACCCCAGTGCGTAACTGGTACTTAATTTATCGACCCCGAAAGGATGAAAGGCAAAGTCGACCTCGGCGGAATTTGAAATCAGAACGTAACGGCAGCTGAAATACCGCTAAGCATTTCGCCCGACGTGGTAACGTTTCTGCCAGCTCGTCGCTTCAAGGTTGGTATAACCGATTTTCCCCTCCCCTCAAAACAGTGTTTTCATCTGCCTTGAGCCGAAATTAGGAATAAATTCTAACTTCCATTTCAATACCTGAATCACATGGGACATATTTAATGATTTTCATTCGAAGAAACTCACACGTACATACACTCATACATACATAGACATGCACCTAACACATACGCTTGCACAAACACACATACACATACACAGAGAGACGAGTGTATACATACATTTTCCCCAAGCACATAAACGCAGTATAGTCGCCCTCACACATACATACAACAGGTATAGCTTTAAAAGGCGGCTTGCTGGCAGAAACGTTAGCACGCCAGGCGAAATACTTTGCGGTATTTCGTCTGCCGTTACGTTCTGAGTTCAAATTCCGCCGAGGTTGACTTTGCCTTTCATCCTTTCGGGGTCGATTAAATAAGTACCAGTTACGCACTGGGGTCGATATAATCGACTTAATTCGTTTGTCTGTCCTTGTTTGTCCCCTCTGTGTGTAGCCCCTGGTGGGTAGTAAAGAAATAGGTATTTCGCCTGCCGCTACGTTCTGAGTTCAAATTCCGCCGAGGTCGACTTTGCCTTTCATCCTTTCGGGGTCGATTAAATAAGTACTAGTTACGCTCTGGGGTCGATGTAATCGTCTTAATCCCTTTGTCTGTCCTTGTTTGTCCTCTCTGTGTTTAGCCCCTGGTGGGTAGTAAAGAAATAGGTATAGCTTTAAAATAAGTTTATATTCTAAATCTGTATGCGTGTGAGGCCTTACTGGTTTTGAGAAGGCTAATTTCTCAAGATAGGTTTTTAGGCGGTGGTACTTACATATCCGAGGGCCCCAATAATTACAGCCGAAATGTTGCGTTAACATGGAAGCACTCCGTCGGTTACGACGACGAGGGTTCCGGTTGATCCAAATCAACGGAACAGCCTGCTCGTGAAATTAACGTGTAAGTGGATGAGCACTCCACAGACACGTGTACCCTTAACGTAGTTCTCGGGGATATTCAGCGTGACACAGAGAGTGACAAGGCCGGCCCCTTGAAATACAGGTACAACAGAAACAGGAAGTAAGAGTGAGAGAAAGTTGTGGTGAAAGAGTACAGCAGGGATCACCACCACCCCCTGCCGGAGCCTCGTGGAGCTTTAGGTGTTTTCGCTCAATAAACACTCACAACGCCCGGTCTGGGAATCGAAACCGCGATCCTATGACCGCGAGTCCGCTGCCCTAACCACTGGGCCATTGCGCCTCCACAAACAAGATGAGGACAAAGATGCGTTAACAACAAACAAGATGAGGACAAATATCCGTCAAATGTAAATAATGTAAATAATGTAAATAAAATACATCTTCCTGTTGCTCCCTCACCAGTCTCTGGCTTTCGTTTTTTGTACATATAAGCGCAGGTGTCGCTGTATGGTAAGAAGCCTGCTTTCCAATCAAATGGTTCCAGGTTTTGTCCCACTCCGTTGCAACTTGGGTAAGTGTCCCCTATTATAGCCTTGTGCCGACTAAAGTCTTGTGGGTGGATTGGGGGATGGGAACTGAAAGAAGCCTGTCGTATATATATTATATATATATATATATATATATATATATATATATATATTCCTGCTCTGCCTGTCATGGAGGAGCTTGACCTGCCTCCAACAAAGGAAGAACTGAGCAAAGCAATTGACTCACTCGCTCGGGGCAAGGCACCAGGGCAAGACGGCATCCCCGCAGAAGTCATCCAGTGCGGGAAGCCAGCCCTTCTGGGCCATCTCCACGAGCTGCCCTGTCAGTGCTGGGAGGAGGGCTCTGTCCCTAAGGATATGCGTGACGCAAACATAATCACACTGTATAAAAACAAAGGGGACAGAAGCGACTGCAATAATTACAGGGGCATATCACTGCTCAGCACTGTCGGTAAGGCATTTGCCAGGGTGGTCCTGAAGAGGTTGCAAATACTTGCAGAGCGTGTGTACCCCGAGTCTCAGTCTGGCTTTAGGGTAGAGAGGTCTACAATTGACATGATCTTCTCACTCAGGCAGCTTCAAGAAAAGAGTCGAGAACAGAGACAGCCCCTATACGTGGCCTTCATCGACCTGGCTAAGGCGTTCGACTCAGTCAGCAGGGAGGTGCTGTTTGCGCTCCTGGGTAGGATAGGTTGCCCTCCCAGACTGCTGAAACTCATCACCTCCTTTCAGGACGGTATGCAGGGAACAGTGCAGTTTGACGGATCGCCCTCGGAGTCATTCCCCATCCAGAGTGGAGTGAAACAGGGTTGCGTTCTGGCGCCGACGCTCTTCGGAATTTTCTTCTCCCTTGTCCTGTCCTATGCCTTCAGAACGTCCGACGACGGAGTGTTCCTCCACACCAGGGCTGATGGTGGATTGTTCAATCTTGCGCGCCTCAGAGCTAAGACCAAAGTCCGTCAGGTGCTGATCAGAGAGATCCTCTTTGCTGACGATGCCGCCCTAACATCACACAACCAACCGGGTCTCCAGAGGCTGGTCAGCTCCCTGGCGGATGCCTGCCAAGAGTTCGGCCTTACCATCAGCCTGAAAAAGACAGAGATTATGGTCCAGGACGTCGGAGGGGTCCCCAGCATCAGTGTCGGCGACCACAGCTTGCAGGTGGTGAACGAGTTCACTTACCTGGGATCGACGGTCTCCAGCAGCCTGTCCCTCGAGCCGGAGCTGAACAGACGGATTGGGAAGGCTGCTGCTGCTATGGCTAAGCTCTCCAGGAAGGTGGGAAAACAACATGCTCACAATAACCACCAAGATCGCAGTGTACCGAGCCTGCGTGCTGAGCACCCTACTCTACGGCAGCGAGAGCTGGACAACATACACCCGGCAGGAATGCCGCCTCAGCGGCTTCCACATGCGGTGTCTTCGACGGATCCTTGGCATCTCCTGGAAGGACCGAGTACCAAACGGAGTCATCCTGGAACAGACCAATATGCCAAGCATGTATGCCCTCCTCGTGCGGAGACGACTGCGCTGGCTCGGACACGTCTGCCGCATGCAGGACGGTCGCATGCCTAAAGACATCCTGTACAGCGAACTCACCACGGGATCCCGACCCAAGGGACGTCCACAGCTACGATACAGGGACGTGTGCAAGCGCGACCTGATGACTGCCAACATCTGTGTGGACACGTGGGAGGAAACAGCTGCTGACCGCTCTGCCTGGCGTCGGACGGTGAGGAAAGGCGTTTCCATGGCTGAGGAGAGGAGAGCACAACTGTGGTTGGACAGGCGGGACAGGAGGAGGACAACTGCAGCAACACCCCCACACGTACCCATCGATGTTCGTGTGCAGCAACTGTACCAATGACTGCCACTCTAGAATTGGACTGTTCAGTCACAGCAGACGCTGCACATCATCAAAGTAGGCCCCACCCTTGGCGCGACCCATTGTCTATCAAGACAGACGGGGATGAGAGTGATATATATATATATATATATATAATATATATATATATAGGTGCAGGAGTGGCTGTGTGGTAAGTAGCTTGCTTACCAACCACATGGTTCTGGGTTCATTCCCACTGCGTGGCAACTTGGGCATGTGTCTTCTACTATAGCCTCGGGCCGACCAAAGACTTGTGAGTGGATTTGGTAGACGGAAACTGAAAGAAGGCCATCGTATATATGTATGTGTGTGTGCGTGTGTGTGTGTGTGTTGTGTGTCGGTGTTTGTCATCGCTTGACAACCGAAGCTGGTGTGTTTACGTCCACGTAACTTAGCGGTTCGGCAAAAGAGACCGATAGAATAAGCACTAGGCTTACAAAGAATAAGTCCCGGGGTCGATTTGCTCGACTAAAGGCGGTGCTCCAGCATGGCCGCAGTCAAATGACTGAAACAAGTAAAAGAGTAATGAGAGAGAGAGAGAGAGAGAGAGAGAGAGAGAGAGAGAGAGTATATACGCATGTAAGAATGATCTTGACCCCCTCTGTGTGTGTTTTTGTATGCGTGTGTATGTGCGTTTTTTTTTGATGTGTATGTCTATATGTATATGTGATTTTTTAAAAAATAAATTCATTGATTGTTTCCCATGTAAGTCAGGTATTAAAGTGAAAATTTGAATTTATTCCAAATTCTAGAACCAGGGATGGGTTATACCAACCCCCACGACTTGACTGGTACGTTCTATTATCGAAAAGAAAGGACGAATGACCAAATTGGTCTCGGCGGGATTTGAACACAGAATTTAACGTTACTATGTATTTCGTCAATGCATTAACCATTTCCGCCAGCTTGGCGCCTTTTTGATTTTAAACCGTTGAATATCATTATGACGTCATAATTACAAAGGGAGAGAAACGAGAAAATCTCTTAACGTTATTCCTTTGCGATTTATGCAGCTTGTTTGACGATAACTTCTTGTAGGTTACTCTTGCGATTCATTCCTTTGCGTTAATAAATTTACTGATTATTATTTTTTATTTGTTGGAAAATGACAGCTAATGTTGGAGAGCAGGGCTTCCTCGCACGTCTGCGTGCAGGAGCCAAGCGACTTATCGAAGCTTTGTGCCCGTGTTTGAAGAAACCGAAAACAGATGAAACAGCACCAGAAGGCGACGTAGACGTTTCCTCCCTGATAACAACATCAGAGGAATCCAATCTGAACCAGTGTGCTACCACAGATATAGAGGGTGAGTTCAGTTGAAAACACTTTGAAATTTTATGTAACACATATTCACTTTAAGGGAGATTGTTCTATCTTCTCTTTACATGCATCTATCTACATATGTATGTATGTATGTTTGTATGTTTGTATGCATGTATGTATGCATGTATGTATGTATGTATGTATGTATGTATGTATGTTTGTATGTATGTATGTATGCTTGTATGTATGTATGTATGCATGTATGTTTGTTTGTATGTATGTATATATGTATGTATGTATGTATATATGTATATATGTACGTATATGTTTGTATGTATGTATGTATGTATGTATGTATGCATGTATGTATGTATGTATGTATGTATGTATGTATGTATGTATGTATGTATGCATGTAAAGTCAACCTCGGCGGAATTTGAACTCAGAACGTAACGACAGACGAAATACCGCTAAGCATTTCGCATGCGGCGCTGACGTTTCTGCCAGCTCGCCGCCTTACATGTGCGTATATACCCAATAGAGTAGGCTATCATTTTCACTGTAATAACTAATGAGTCTAGCTTCAGTGTTCATGTCAGTCTCCTGGTGTCATACTTGGGTCATACGGTCTCACCTGACTTTTATAAGTATGGCGGCTGTTTGCGTTACATCTTCGTACCAGACTCACCTATACACTGTTGCTTCGCCTTATGTCAGGCAGAAACGAATATGTATACGCGTCTGTATGAGTTGAAAGGCGACGAGCTGGCAGAAACGTTAGCACGCCGGGCGAAATGCGTAGCCGTATTTCGTCTGCCGTTACGTTCTGCGTTCAAATTCCGCCGAGGTCGACTTTGCCTTTCATCCTCTCGGGGTCGATAAATTAAGTACCAGTTACGCACTGGAGTCGATATAATCGACTTAATCCTTTTGTCTGTCCTTGTTTGTCCCCTCTGTGTTTAGCTCCTTGTGGGTAGTAAAGAAATAGGTATTTCGTCTGCCGCTACGTTCTGGGTTCAAATTTCGCCGAGGTCGGCTTTGCCTTTCATCCTCTCGGGGTCGATAAATTAAGTACCAGTTACGCACTAGGGTCGATATAATCGACTTAATCCTTTTGTCTGTCCTTGTTTGTCCCCTCTGTGTTTAGCTCCTTGTGGGTAGTAAAGAAATAGGTATTTCGTCTGCCGCTACGTTCTGGGTTCAAATTTCGCCGAGGTCGACTTTGCCTTTCATCCTCTCGGGGTCGATAAATTAAGTACCAGTTACGTACTGGGGTCGATATAATCGACTTAATCCGTTTGTCTGTCCTTGTTTGTCCCCTCTGTGTTTAGCCCCTTGTGGGTAATAAAGAAATAAGTATTTCGTCTGTCTTTTTACGTTCTGGGTTCAAATTCCGCCGAGGTCGACTTTGCCTTTCATCCTCTCGGGGTCGATAAATTAAGTACCAGTTACGCACTGGGGTCGATATAATCGACTTAATCCGTTTGTCTGTCCTTGTTTGTCCCCTCTGTGTTTAGCCCCTTGTGGGTAATAAAGAAATAAGTATTTCGTCTGTCTTTTTACGTTCTGGGTTCAAATTCCGCCGAGGTCGACTTTGCCTTTCATCCTCTCGGGGTCGATAAATTAAGTACCAGTTACGCACTAGGGTCGATATAATCGACTTAATCCGTTTGTCTGTCCTTGTTTGTCCCCTCTGTGTTTAGCCCCTTGTGGGTAGTAAAGAAATATGTATGAGTTGAAAGTAGCTCTGAGTGTATTCATTACATGTTTTTGTGAGTGTATTTATGTATGTAATTGCGTATCTATATACATATGACAGCCCGTCAGCGTAGACTTTGTCGTTCATCCTTTTGAGATCGATGAAATAAGAGCCTGTTGGACACAGGGTTTAATGCAATCGACTTAGCCCCTCATCCGAAGTTAGTGCTTTCTACCAAAATGTCAAACGAATGTATGTATGCCTATTATATTTCTGTTGTTTTCTCTTCCACAGATGCAACTTCCGAGCATTCTGAATTATCTGATGAAACATATATACGATGTAAGATATAAATATATAACTTTTCTCATTTTCAGTTATTATAATTAACAAGGTTATTCTTCTTACGTATGTACGTATGAATGGATGGATGGATGGATGGTTGGGTGGGTGGATGTATGTATGTATGTATGTATGTATGTATGTATGTATGTATGGATGGATGGATAGATGGATGGATGGTTGGTTTGATGGATGGATGGATGGAATGATGGATGGTTGGATGGATAGTTGGATGGATGGATGGATGGATGGATGGATGGATGGTTGGGTGGGTGGATGTGGGTGGGTGGGTGGGTGGATGGATGGATGGATGGATGGATGGTTGGGTGGGTGGATGGGTGGGTGGATGGATGGATGGGTGGGTGGGTGGATGCGTGGGTGGGTGGGTGGATGGATGGATGGATGGTTGGTTGGTTTGATGGATGGATGGATGGAAAGGTAGATGGATGGATGGTTGGGTGGATGGATGGCTGGATGGATGGTTGGGTGGATAGATGGATGGATGGATGGATGGTTGGGTGGATGGATGGATGGATGGATGGGTGGGTGGGTGGGTGGATGGGTGGATGGATGGATGGATGGGTGGTGTGGATGCGTGGGTGGGTGGGTGGATGGATGGATGGGTGGATGGATGGGTGGGTGGGTGGATGGGTGGATGGATGGATGGATGGATGGATGGTTGGGTGGATAGATGGATGGATGGATGGTTGGGTGGATGGATGGATGGATGGATGGGTGGGTGGGTGGGTGGATGTGTGGATGGATGGATGAATGATGGATGGAGGATGGATGGATGGTTGGGTGATGGATGGATGGGTGGATGGATGGTGGGTGGGTGGGTGGATGGGTGGATGGATGGATGGATGGATGGATGGGTGGGTTGGTGGATGGATGGATGGGTGGATGGATGGTTGGGTGGATAGATGGATGGATGGATGGTTGGGTGGATGGATGGATGGAATGATGGATGGATGGATGGATGGATGGTTGGGTGGATGGATGGATGGGTGGATGGATGGGTGGGTGGGTGGGTGGATGGGTTGATGGATGGATGGATGGATGGATGGTTGGGTGGATGATGGATGGATGGATGGGTGGGTGGGTGGGTGGATGGGTGGATGGATGGATGGAATGATGGATGGATGGATGGATGGTTGGGTGGATGGATGGATGGGTGGATGGATGGGTGGGTGGGTGGGTGAATGGGTGGATGGATGGATGGATGGATGGGTGGGTTGGTGGATGGATGGATGGGTGGATGGATGGTTGGGTGGATAGATGGATGGATGGATGGTTGGGTGGATTGGTGGATGGATGGATGGATGGTTGGGTGGATTGGTGGATGGATGGATGATCGGGTGGATGGATGGATGGGTGGATGGATGGGTGGTTGGATGGGTGGATGGATGGATGGATGGATGGGTGGATGGGTGGATGGGTGGATAGATGGATGGTTGGGTGGATGGATGGTCGGGTGGATGGATGATGGGTGGATGGATGGGTGGTTGGATGGGTGGTTGGATGGATGGATGGATGGTTGGATGTATGGATGGGTGGATGGGTGGATGGATGGATGGACAAACAAAAGGCACACACATAATACTCACAGTGTCCGCTTTGGAAATCTGCTTGAAGACGGACATTCTTCTTTCAATAATGTCCGCCTTCAAAGACAGACATTCTAAGAAAACTGTCCATCTATGAATGCGTGAAAGGATGAGTGTGTGCATTTTTAGTTTAGGAATTGTCTTCATTATTATTTTACCGGCGAGCTAGCAGAATCGTTACTACTGCGAAGAAAAGATGCTTAGCAGCCCTTTGCGCTATTTTGACTTCTGGGATCAGTTACCGACGAGGTCGACTCCGCCTTTCATACCTTCCGGGGTCGATGAAACAAATAGCAGTTCACTACTAGGATAAATGTAATCGATTATCGCTCGCACCGAAAACCTCTTTCTCTTTTGTACCTGTAGTAGGCTCGATTATTATTATTATATTCCCTTTTTTTTTTCCTTTTCAGACCGTTCTGATGATTCTTCAGACGGTTGTGGCCAAGAATGTTATGATGGTAAGTTGTAATTAACGTCGTTTCTAATGTGTTAATTAAAACCCTAATCTTTTGTAGCATTGTAACATACTTATTCATCTATTGCACACTCACAATCAAACGAGCACACACACACATACACACACATACACACAAACACACACAATATGTCTATCTATCTATCCGCTCAGTCGAAGTCGACTCTCGGTCACTCGTTGAGTCAGTGTCCTCCAGTCAGTTCTATCCTGGGCCGCTTCTTTCAGATTGGCTATGTCCATTCCGGTATCACTCTTGGTGGTGTCAAGCCAGCGGGTTCTTGGTCGGCCTCTTCCTCTCTTGCCACTGACCATTCCGAGCATGATATCCTTCTCCAGGGATTTTCTCCGCATAATATGACTGAAATATGCCAATCTATGCTTGGTGATCCTAGCTTCTAGCGACATTTTCGGCCTGATCTGCTTAAGAACTTCTCCATTGGTCGGCCTTTTCCTCTCTTGCCACTGACCATTCCGAGCATGATGTCCTTTTCTAGGGATTTTCTCCTCATAATATGACCAAAATATGCCAATCTATGCTTGGTGATCCTAGCTTCTAGCGACATTTTCGGCCTGATCTGCTTAAGAACTTCGTATGTTCGTATATATTGCTAGGCTAACAGTTGTTACTTTTTCTCTTTCCAGATATATTTTCTGCAGCAGCGACTGTCCATAGTCCTGGGATGTTTGAACGAGAATATACTGACGGTAATTATTGATTTAAAGCTTTTAATTAACACACCATATTATATTATTGTTGCTAATTGTCAGTTTATAAACACACACACACACAGTGACAAGCACATATATACATACATAGATACATACGTACATATATGTACATATATACCTGTATATATGTACATATTTATCCACGCATGTATGTATGCATGCCTGTACATGTGTATGAATGTACTTATGTATGTATATATATTTACGTACGCTTGCAAGCATATTTGCATGTATACCCTCTCAGACTCATATAGGCATGCTTTTATATATATTTTTTGTTTTATTTCTTGCAGAATTCTTCTCTGCAGAGACCTGTTCTTATGAACCTCATCTTGGCATCCTACCTTTCACCGGAAGTACGTCATACTCTGCAGCTTTGCTAATTTTTCATTAAACATTTTATAAGAATCTATTGTCCAAAATAATTTCTAATCTATTATAGACACACACACACACACACACACACATCGATAGCTCAGTGAAATTTTAACAACCCCTGCATAATTACTTTCCTCATCTCTCTCTATATAAACGGCAGTTTGTCTGTCTGTGTGTCTGTGTGTCTGTCCGGTTGTACCCTTACCCTGACCACGGCTTTCAACCGATTCTGATGAAACTTGACACACACATAGCCCAATGTCATAATTCAAAACTAACGCAGCGAAAATTTTGAAAAGTTCCCCTAGTTTTGAAAAAAATTGATAAATTCGACTGGGGTCGAGAATCTAAGCTTTTTATATGCAACACATTTTCTGTTGTAGTTTGCGCAACTTGCAATCGATTTTCACCAAACTCATGGTGAAGCTTAATGTTACCCTAAGAAACTTAATTCTGACGTTAGTTTTCCATGCAATACCTTACCAGCAGAAAAAATACACAGAAGTATTCGAGTGAAGAGAAGACATTGCAACCAACACATGTGCCTTCGTTCCCCAGAGGGAACGGACTAGATTGGGATTAGTCGTTGCCTACTAGGGGCTCTTATATACCCGGGCAACGCCGGGCTATGCTGCTAGTTATGAATATTCCAAGTTTGTTTTGTTTTTCGTTCCTCTTGTTTATGTCAAATTATATTCATTGAGTTTCGTTTTCCGTTCAATTTGCAGCTCCCTTTTCCGATGCCGCCGCTCCTTTTTCCGATGTCGAAGAAATCCCCCGTGGTCCGTTTTACGAACCTCTTGTACTGACTGATATTTTCTTCGAAAAGGACTTGCAATACGTTCATCTCGCTGAATTCTTCGTGTTTGCTTTGAATGGTAACATAACCATGAATGTTACCATTTATTTGAATATAGATGAACAATAAGGTAAGTGATTAATTAAAAGACTTTGATAAATTATTTAATTTTCTAACTGATCTGCGCCATCAATTACTAGTTTATTTATACATACCTACAAGTGGAGGCGCAATGGCCCAGTGGTTAGGGCAGCGGACTCGCGGTTTCGATTCCCGGACCGGGCGTTGTGAGTGTTTATTGAGCGAAAACACCTAAAAGCTCCACGAGGCTCTGGCAGGGGATGATGGTGATCCCTGCTGTACTCTTTCATCACAACTTTCTCTCACTCTTACTTCCTGTTTCTGTTGTACCTGTATTTCAAAGGGCCGGCCTTGTCACTCTCTGTGTCACGCTGAATATCAGAATATCACCGAGAACTGCGTTAAGGGTACACGTGTCTGTGGAGTGCTCAGCCATTTACACGTTAATTTCACGAGCAGGCTGTTCCGTTGATCGGATCAACCGGAACCCTCGTCGTCATAACCGACGGAGTGCTTCCATCCATACATACCTACATAAACACATAATTGTAATGACTTACGTTGAGGGGATGATTTTATTTAAATCATTTTTTATTTAAATGAGTATATGTATTATTGGTTATATTAAAGTGGTTGATGTTTATGTTACCATTTATTTGAATATAGATGAATAATAAC
>NW_021834619.1:32500-35000 GCF_006345805.1 Octopus sinensis
TATATATAACCCTTATTGCTTAGTATTACTTAAATTTTCCTCGAATGAGGCTTTTACATGCCGAAGACTACTTGGTGTAATTGATAATTTTTCCAAATTAATTAATTTCAGCCTTCATTATTACGGATAACCATATTTTATCTCAGTAGATGACCACAGCATCTTGTTTTGGCTACACGCGGGTGGAAGGGGCTGTTGACACAATCGTTTCATTCACAAATTGAATTCGGTGATACCAGTTGCGGATTCTAGCTCGCTCTGATACTGAGTGGAGTTGGTGCCTTCTGGTATCTCAAAATTCAATATATAATCATTTATGATTATAGTATTCTACGCTGAAGAGAAAAGAAGTTTCGGTAAGATAGAATTATTTATTATTTAATATTTAATATTAATTCTTATGCTTTCCTTAAAACTTGATTTCGAAACGTACGTCCGTGGATAACTAAAAAAATGTATGATAGATTGCAGTCAATTCATTCTCTCTTACCTGTTTGTGTCTGCCTTCCAAATGCTGTTTTTACTGAGATCTCCCTTTTTAGTAGAAGAAATAGCTATAACCCTTTGACTGCTATTCTAAATTCGGTATGTGGTAAGGCAACTCATTGCTAAACCCTTATTGCTTAGTATTACTTAAATTTTCCTCGAATGAGGCTTTTACATGCCGAAGACTACTTGGTGTAATTGATAATTTTTCCAAATTAATTAATTTCACCCTTCATTATTACGAATAACCATATTTTATCTCAGTAGATGACCACAGCATCTTGTTTTGGCTACACGCGGGTGGGAAGGGCTGTTGACACAATCGTTTCATTCACAATTGATTCGGTGATACCAGTTGCGGATTCTAGCTCGCTCTGATACTGAGTGAGTTGGTGCCTTCTGGTATCTCAAAATTCAATATATAATCATTTATGATTATAGTATTCTACGCTGAAGAGAAAAGAAGTTTCGGTAAGATAGATTATTTATTATTTAATATTTAATATTTAATTCTTATGCTTTCCTTAAAACTTGATTTCGAAACGTACGTCCGTGGATAACTAAAAAAATGTATGATAGATTGCAGTCAATTCATTCTCTCTTACCTGTTTGTGTCTGCCTTCCAAATGCTGTTTTTACTGAGATCTCCCTTTTTAGTAGAAGAAATAGCTATAACCCTTTGACTGCTATTTCTAATTTCGTATGTGGTAAGGCACTCGTTGCTAACCCTTATTGCTTAGTATTACTTAAATTTTCCTCGAATGAGGCTTTTACATGCCGAAGACTACTTGGTGTATTGATATTTTTCCAAATTATTATTTCACCCTTCATTATTACGGATAACTATATATAATATATATATATATATATATAGATAGATATATAGATAGATAGATAGATAGATATATTTCTTTATTGCCCACAAGGGGCTAAACATAGAGGGGACAAACAAGGACAGACAAAGGGATTAAGTCGATTTCATCGACCCCAGTGCGCAACTGGTACTTTATTTATCGACCCCGAAAGGATGAAAGGCAAAGTCGACCTCGGCCGAATTTGAACTCAGAACGTAACGGTAGACGAAATACGGCTACGCATTTCGCCTTGCGCGCTAACGTTTCTGCCAGCTCGCCGCCTTATGGTGATTACATTTTGAATCAACAAATATATTTATGATATGTGTTAGACTGATTGGAACAAATTCCATGAAATGCGACATTACTTTTCGGCACCCCTTATACTCCTTACACTCTTTTACTCTTTTACTTGTTTCAGTCATTTGACTGCGGCCATGCTGGAGCACCGCCTTTAATCAAGCAACTCGACCCCGGGACTTATTCTTTGTAAGCCCAGTACTTATTCTATCGGTCTCTTTTGCCGAACCGCTAAGTAACGGGGACATAAACACACCAGCATCGGTTGTCAAGCAATGCTAGGGGGACAAACACAGACACAGCACACATACACACACCACACAACCACACACACACATATATATATCTATATATATATATATATATATATATATATATAAACGTATATACGACAGGCTTCTTTCAGTTTCCATCTACCAAATCCCTCACAAGGCTTTGGTCGGCCCGAGGCTATAGTAGAAGACACTTGCCCAGTGTGCCGCGCAGTGGGACTGAACCCGGAACCATGTGGTTGGTAAACAAGCTACTTACCACACAGCCACTCCTGCGCCTGTAAGATAAAAAATAAAAGCTGTAAAATAAGTGCCAGTCGAATATGATATCGACTTGAAGTTTGAAATAGTTAATTTTTGGTATAATGACACTGGTGAGGTCATAATCCTGTCAGTTAACATTAGTGTTGAAGGAATTGCGACGAAGAATCCGGGTGTGAACCTTCAAGAAGCTAGATTTTAATCTACGAATGGGCGCAGTGCGTAGAACAAAACTTGTTTATTTCGACCAGTAAAAATTGTTACAGAAATGTCTTCGGTAGGACATAACGGATGTGAATAGCATGGAAAAACGATAATCGGAGAAGG
>NW_021834619.1:40000-46236 GCF_006345805.1 Octopus sinensis
ACATAGCCCAATGTCATAATTCAAAACTAACGTAGCGAAAATTTTGAAAAGTTCCCCCAGTTCTGAAAAAAATCGTTAAATTCGACATAGGGTCGAGAATCAGAAACACAAACCGCAAACTGTCTAGGGGACGCAACTCCACCTTTTTTAACTAAAAAAAAAATTTACCATCATTTTTTTCCATTTTTTTGGCTATTTTTTGGCTATAACTCTCTAAAAATGCTTTATAGTTATTTCCCTTACAAACCTGAGCAACGCCGGGCGATACTGCTAGTTTTATAATAAATATAAAGATCCAAATTTTGAACGAAGTGTAAAAGTTTTTACTACCGTAACAAATGCCTCTGCATGTTACCAAGAAATTTATAGAGAGCGAAATAAGCTTCTTTTAAGCAAACAACTTTAAGCTTCTTTTTTAAAAAGAAATCTACAAGTCTGTCTACGAGTGCTTGTGAATCGGTGATCGCGTCTACATGTGATGGTGTGTTCGAATCAAATGTGAAAGTGATTCAGAAAACGATAATAATAATAACATCCTTTTCTACTCTAGGCACATGGTCCAAAATTTTGGAGGAGAGGGCCAGTCGATTAGATCGACCCCAGCACGCAAGTGGTACTTAATTTATCGACCCCGAAAGGATGAAAAGCAAAGTCGACCTCGGCGGAATTTGAACTCAGAACGTAAAGACAGCCGAAATTTCGCTAAACATTTTGCCCGGCATGCTAACGTTTCTTATTTCTTTACTGCCCACAAGGGGCTAAACACAGAGGGAACAAACAAGGACAGGCAAACGGATTAAATCGATTATATCGATCCCAGAGCGTAACTGGTACTTATTTAATCGATCTCTCAAGGATGAAAGCAAAGTCGACCTCGGCGGAATTTGGACTCAGAACGTAACGGCAGACGAAATACCTATTTATATTTCTTTACTACTAACAAGGGGATAAACACAGAGAGGACAAACAAGGACAGACAAACGGATTAAATCGATTATATCGACCCCAGTGCGTAACTGGTACTTAAATTATCGACCCCGAAAGGATGAAAGGCAAAGTCGACCTCGGCGGAATTTGAACTCAGAACGTAGCGACAGACAAAATACTGCTGAGCATTTTGCCCGGCGTGCTAACGATTCTGCCATCTCGCCGCCTTAACATAGTAATATTTTTAAATATTTTTTTACTATAAATGATCTTGACATTCTTTTTACTTTACAAAAAAATATTCTTTACATTCTATCATTGTTTTATTGCCATTTATTTACGAGTATTATAAATTTTATAAGTAAAATATTTTTCTGAGAACGAATTATGAATCATAACATTGTTACTACTATGAGAAATTATTGTTCTGCTTTACGAGTTTTCGCTTTACAAATAGTCTCCGGGAGCAAATTAACTCGTATATCGAAGTATTACTATATGTATGTATGTTTGAATGTATGTATGTATCTATCTATCTATCCCCCCTCTCTCTCCATCTATCTATCCATCTATCTCGACATCTCTGGCTCTATGTAGACGACGGTGAACAGGTGTGGTCGCCGTTTGTGAGGCACGCTTTCCCGCAGCTCGTCTCCATGACCGAACTGCAGTCGTGGATCAAAAAGAGGCCGAAGAAGGGCGAATGGCACCGCGAGTGTCGCGTTGCTCTCAAGCAACTCTGCCGTCCTGGGTCGACCTTGAGTGACTTCAACACAACCAAAGCATTCTATAGGGGTTTAGTGGAGGGGAGGTACGACGACGAGCTCGGGGCGAACCTGGACGTCGACGATGAGTCCTGACCCGCCTGTTCAGGACGACTTTCGGGCAGGGCCCATGGACAACTTCCAGAGATCCCTGGCCTGGCAGTGCTACCGAGAAGCGCTACCCGTTCGGGATAACTCTACAGACACGGCTCGAGAAACACGGGGCCGACCTGCCCGAGATGCGGTCAGAGCGACGAAACCGTTCTGCACGCACTCGTTCAGTGTCCAACAATTTCCGACCTGTGGGCTTGTGTCGAACAACTGCTGTCACGTGTGGGACGAGTCGGTTTATCAGCTGAGTCTATCGTTAATATTGTCACGCCTCCCTCCTTCAAACGGGAAGGAAGAGCTATTTTCATCATCCTTGTGGCTATGGCGAAAGAATGTATCTGGTGGACGCGTCTGAAAGGATTGGAGACAAACACTTTCCCTCTGGTCAATCTCTCATCAACTTCTTCAAGTACCACTTGAAAAGAAAGTGAGAGTAGAGAGGCAAGTTTTGTCTAGCGAATGTTTTAAAAATATGGGTGAATGTAGCAAGAATGGCACGTATGATGACGAAGCCACCTTGAGCATGATCCTATGAACCCAGAAATTGAAAACAGAGAGTTGCTTATTTGCAAAAAAAAAAAAAAAAAAAGAAATATAACATGTGACTCCATTGACCGAGGTTACCGTGGTCTTTTCCGTAGGCTTTTCTTTCCACGGTAAACCTCACCTCACCTGTCCTCCCCTTTACACATCATATTGAACATTTCTGTGATAACGTCCCTATTGATCAATTTTTTTTTTTCCTCTCCCCCTTTTTTTTAACCCCCCTTTTTTTTGTTGTCCTCTTTCTCTCCTTTTACGATCCCTTTTGATCGAAACTCCCCCTTCCTTTTTTTTTTTTTTTAAACCTTCAAAAGAAAAGCTCTACCTGTATTTGTTCTATCTGTGTGCTATCCCTGTGTGGTCTATAAGAATCTATCTATCTATCTATCTATCTATCTATCTATCTATCTATCTATCTATCTATCTAGCTATCTATCTTCTATCTATCTCTCTATCTATCTATCTATCTATCTATCTATCACTGTCTCTCTATCTATCTATCTTCTATCTATCCATATCTTATCTATCTACTATCTATCTATCTATCTATCTTTCTGTCTATCTATCTTCCTGTCTGTCTGTCCATCTAATCGATCTATTTATCCATCCATTTATCTACATGTCTGTTTGTATGTGTATATACATAGACTGATTGCGACAGAGTGTGTATAAAATAAGTTACAAAATTTGGAAAACGGTGATTAAAATATTTACATCAATGTATTTTTATGTTTTTTTGTGAGAATGAACGAGAAGACGAGAAAGAAAGGAAGAAAGAAAGAGAAAGAGTGGGAAGGAAAGAGAAGGAGAGAGTGTGTATGTGTGTATGTGTATGAGAGAGAGAATGAAAAAAGAGAGAGAGAGAGTAAAAGATAGTGAGAGAAAGAGTGTCTGCTTAAGAGAGAGCGAGGGAAAGAGAAAGACAAAATGAGAGACTGGGCAAAGGCAGAGAGAGTAAGACAGAAAGAGAGATAAAGAAAGAATAAAGGGAAGGGTAGATGGGTGAGAGAGAGAGAGAGAAACAGAGAGAGAGACAGACAGAGAAAGAGAGAGGGGGGAAGAGCGTGTGTGTGTGTGTGGTTTCCTTCTGCGTTAAGAATTGACTTTGTAAGAAAAGACGGCGGGGAACCATTTTATGTCTATATCTTGTGCGTGTGTGATTGTGTGTGTGTATGTATGTGTGTGCTTGTATATGTGTATGTGTGCACTTATCTTGTATATGTGTGTATGTGTGTGTGCTTATATATATGTATGTGTGTGTATTCATTTTGTGTGTGTATGTGCGTGTGTGCTTGTATATATGTATGTGTGTGTGTATTTATCTTGTATGTATGTGTATGTGTGTGTGCTTGTATATATATGCATGTGTATTTATCTTCTCTGTGCGTGTGTATGTGTGAGCTTGTATATATGGATGTGTGTGTATTTATTTTGACTGTGCGTGTATGTGTGTGCTTGTATATATGGATGTGTGTGTATTTATCTTGTCTGTGTGTGTATATGTGTGAGCTTGTATATATGGATGTGTGTGTATTTATTTTGACTGTGCGTGTATGTGTGTGCTTGTATATATGGATGTGTGTGTATTTATCTTGTCTGTGTGTGTATATGTGTGAGCTTGTATATATGGATGTGTATTTATTTTGACTGTGCGTGTATGTGTGTGCTTGTATATATGGATGTGTGTGTATTTATCTTGTCTGTGCGTATGTATGTGTGTGCTTGTATATATGTATGTGTATGTATATATTCATTTTGTATGTGTATGTGTATGTGTGTGTATTTATCTTATGTGTGTGTGTGTATGTGTGTGCTTGTAAATATGTATGTGTGTGTATTTATCTTGTCTGTGCGTGTATGTGTGTGTGCTTTTATATATGTATGTGTACGTGTATATTCATTTTGTGTATGTGTGTGCTTGTCTATATGGATGTGTGTGTGTGTATGTGTTTGTGCTGGTGTATGTGTGTGTCCTATTGGGTATGTATATGTATTTGTGTGTTTATATATTTCTATGTATACGTTCATTATATATTATATATATATTAATATATATATATATATATATATTTATATATATATACTTTTACTCTTTTACTTGTTTCAGTCTTTGACTGCGGTCATGCTGGAGCACCGACTTTAGTCGAGCAAATCGACCCCAAAACTTATTCTTTGGAAGCCTAGTAACTTATTCTATCGGTCTCTTTTGCCGAACCGCTAAGTTACAGGTACGTAAACACGCCATCATCAGTTGCCAAGCGATTGTTGGGGGGGCAAACACAGACACACAAACATATACACACACATACATATATAAATATAACACACATATATATATATATATATATATTATATATATATATATATATATATCTATATATTATATATATAATATATATATATTTATATATATATATATACATATATACGATGGGCTTCTTTCAGTTTCCGTCTACAAAATCCACTCTCAGGCTTTGGTCGGCCCGAGGCTATAGTAGAAGATACTTGCCCAAGGTGCCACGCAGTGGGACTGAACCCGGAACCATGTGGTTGGTAAGCAAGCTGTTTACCACACACCACACAACATATATAAGTATATATATATATATATGTGTGTAGGTTTATATATGTGTGCATGTGTATGCACGTGCGTGTGTCTATGAGTGCGTTTCTGTGTGAACGTTTAATGTGTGTCTGTGTATTTGTACATATGTGTGCGCGAGTATATATATATATTATATATATATATATATATATAATATATATGCATGCGCATGAATGCGGATGCTGCACGTGTGGGAGTATAACGGTGAGAAGAAAAATTCCCGTACTGTAAGAGTTAAGGCAATGTATGTATGTATGTATGTATGTCATACATGCGTGTGTACGTGCTTGTATCTATGTGTTTGTGGGTGTGTCGGAGTTCTTTTTTGTTGTTTTTGTTGTTACCACGTTTGAATTTGCAACAGGATGTGAATGGTTCTGTTGTATTACTAAGAGTCTGTGTGTATATATATATGTGTGTGTGTGTGTGTGTGTGAATATGCGTATCAGTGCACGTACGTGTGCATGCATGCTTGCATGCTTATGTATGCGTGTTTGCATATATGCGGATGCGTGTGTGCAAGTGTGCTTGTGTGTATGTATGTATATATATGTATTCGTATATGTATACATGTGTGCGGGTGTTTTAGGGAATCGCAATACTTTCACTCAATTTTCAGTCATATATATCTTCTTTCCTCTCATTCTTTGTTTTCTTTCCTGTTCTTTTTTTTCTTCCCTTTTATTTTCTTCCATTTATACATTTACAAGTGTTGTTTTTCTTGGGGTATTTCCCCCACCCAAAAAAGCCGGACTGAACGACGTCTATTTATTACAAAGACTGAAAGAGTCAGCCGACATTTCTATGCAGACGATACAGTTTATGGTGACATCTAGCGGCAAAGACGAGAAATTAAGTAAATTCTAAGTTTACTTTTTGAATGAGAATTTTTTCTTACACACAAAAATTTCATATTTTTACCCTTAAAAGCCATATAAACCCACACACTCTCACACACAGGCATACACACAAACACCCACAAACACACACACACACACCGCTATTGCTCACACATAAACATACACACAACTCCTACGCACACATACACATATTTACATACGAAGCACATACATACACACTGACGCACATACACACTTCCATTCACACACACATATATATATATACACACGTGCACATTCTTATAAAGAAACCCACATCGCAAAGTTGTTACTCTTTATATTTTCTCTCTCCAGTCGCTTTTTTACATTTGATTACCTGGAACGGCGACATTAAGAGGTGAGTGGCAAATTGTGTTAGCTTGCTGTTTTTTTTTTTTGTATGATGGG
>NW_021834620.1:0-46716 GCF_006345805.1 Octopus sinensis
TGTAATTTTGATCCAGGGGGTCTTCTTATGTATTGCCTAGACATCTGATTTAACTGAATCCGGCATTCATCAGAAAATATCACTAAATTCCAGTCGTCTTGATTCCACGGAATGTTAGTAAGACACCATGTATATCTTTTATCAACCTGAGATGCAGTCAATTTTGGTTTTTTCACTGCAATGCGTCCGAATAAATTGTTGCGTCTCAAAATTCGTTTAATTGTCGAAAGACTCACTTTTCCGGAAAAGTTACAGCATATAAGAAGATCGTTGGCGGTCATTTTTGGGTGTAATTTTGACATTCTGATAAGATAGCGTTCATCATTTTTGGTTAATTTTTTGTTCCTTCCCTTTTTTGGCATATCGTTATATAAATATCCGTGTAAAAATCGCTTTTTAATTTTTTGAATGGCACAACGAGAGATTCCCAAATCTTTGGATATTTTCACCTGAGATTCGCCACATTTTAATTTTTCGATGACGAGAAACCTGTTATAAGCTGATACACGAGGCATTTGAATTTTTTATTAGAATTAATAATAATAAATTATAGAATTATTGCTTTTTACATAAGTGCCTCTAACATATGAGCGACCAATTATTTTTTGTTTTCAAGTTTGAGAATACTATCGGTCGAATATTTATAATAACTTTGGAAATGTTTAATTCCTGAGTTTAAAATTTAAAATAAGTTGATCTTAATATTGATCTAACATCCTACCATAGTATGGTCAGAGATTGCTTTACTTAACAAATTTTAGTTTTAATTAATTATTAATCTCTTGTTCGTCAATCAAGTAATTGATCCACAACGTCCGTTCAGGTTCATACGATTGCTATAAAAATATTTTTGTGAATAAAAACAGTTATTATTTTTCCTTTTGAAACAACTTCGTCCCAGTCAAGTGTTAAAGACTTTATTCCCTCACTAAAATAAGATAGAAATAAATTACATAGTTTCAAAATCGAGGGATGCTTCTGATTCACCAGAACTTTTATTCACACTCGAGTAAGTTTCAGTTGAGGAGTGAATGTCTTTGAGGTGATTTTCCTCTAGTTTTGGAGATATAATTTCTGGCAAGGCAGCATTAAAAATCTATAAATAACATTATTTATCATTAAGTACATCTTTCATTACAAGATAGTGAACATCTGTGTTTATATCGGAAACATATTGTTTGGAAAGTCTGTCAAAGCTTCTGAATATTAGAAATACTTTAAAAATTTTTCTTCATATTTTTCTACTTTATTTTTGATCATCAATTTGATTTTGTTTCGTATTTGATATCCTTGAATATTTTTACCGGGCTAAGGTTAATCAAACAAATACTCTGTGCGTCTCTTCATCACACGAACTTTCAAAATCTAACGACAAACAAGATAATTCAGACATTATAACCTAAAAACCTTTAAATCATTAAAAAAACTTGTGGACATTTTTGATTTAAAAGAGAAATTTTGCTATTAATAAATTCAGTAAGATGGTCAGTGCTTACAGAAATATGGGTTTCTTTTTTTAATTTTTATAATATAGTTACTTGTTTTTTTTCTTTGGTTAATAGGAATGGTATCAATATCTAATGGAGATATTTAAAATTAATAAACCAGCCACGGGTGTTTCTATTTTCTGTGTAGTTTTTTTACTCTTTTGAATAAATAGCTCGTGTAACTCGTCACGACTTATAACTCTTCCAGATTTTTTTATTTTGTATTCAAGTTCTGCTAACTATAAATGTTTTTAATACAAGAATATACCAATTGGTATTTTGATTTTGGAAATGTTAAATTGTGATGTTTCAATTCAGTACGTTCTTTGGTTTTTATCTTGAAAACGTTTTCATTCAGATTAAACTTTTTTACAATCTTTTTATGTTTGGAATTTCTTTCAAAACTTTTTTGTTTAAGTAATTTTTTGTATTGATTTGCATAATAATTTCTGATTTGTTGCAAATCATCAAAAGCATCTACAATTCTCTAATATAATGTTTAGCATGTCACCATTTGTTCTCAACAGTTTTTATTGTAGTTATGGTTATAATAGTTTATGTTTATTAAAAGAAGATAATAACTAGGGCAACCAAAAGTCATTAAAGTCATATCAAAAAAGAATTGTTAGTTTATTATTTCCATCATTTTAAATTATTATTATATTTTTATTTACTTTCGATGTAATTTTATAGGTCATTAATGTCATATTTTTTCATAAGGTCATATTTTTTCCATAAAGTCATATAATTAAATTTATAAATTAATAATTAAGCACGCTTAGATATATTTGTTGTGATGTCTAAACCTAAAAAATCAAATAAAAAGAAAATATATAATATAATTAACAAATTTTTCGAAGAGGATGATCACGGGCGACTTGATTTTTAAAATATTGTGTTCCCGTTAAATATGGAAAAAGTTTCAACGTTGAACAACATCGCCAAACGTTGAAACACAAAAAGAGATTAGAATCAGGAAAATTTAATGTCCAAATGAAGTTGATTTCTAATGATGTGTTTCCGAAGAGTCTTTCGCAATCAGTTTGTCGAAATGATGACCAAAACAAATATTCCGCTGTTTAAATTAAGGGATGTCCATTTTCAAACTTTTTTATGAAAATTTGGGATTTAAACTGCCTAGTGAGACACATTCCAGAAATCTTGTTTCCACTATTTTTGTGAAACAGGTAGAAAACTTAAAGAATGTTTCAAAGGGAGTCAAATATTTTTAGTAATAGATAAAACCCAACATTCTTTAAAAAAAATATGTGAAAATTATTGCTAGGAAGATTGACAACTCTTGACTATTTTAATTTAGATAACTAGAAGTCCAAAAAAATTAAAAATAAGGTTTGTTACTAAAAATTTGTTTTTTTTAAATTTTAGTCCCGATTTTTGGATCCCGCCTGCGAAAAAGTGCCAAAAGATTGCTGAGAATTTACCTGGCTATAAAGTCATATTTTCTAATTATAAGGTCAAAAAAGTCATATTTTTAAAGTCATATTTGAATCATATAAGGTCATATTTGTGGTTGCCCTAGTTATAATTAAGATTCTCTACAAAAAAACAAAATAAACAAAAAATGAAAATGAATACAAACAAGAAATTAGAAAAAAAACAATAAAGAAATTTAAGTGCGCCCTTCATCCTCAACAAAGCTAAGGGCTTCTCCTTTAGTAATAGTTCGAATATTCGACACCTAAGACAATGACTCAAAATCTCACCTTATTACGAAAGGAAACGCCATAAATCTTGTCAGAATTTTCAATAAATTCAGGTCTAAATGTTGTTGTTATAAACTGCGCGTTCTCGGAAAGCTTCTCAATCATTTCTGAAAATAACACAAACTCAGAAGAACCCGATACTGCTTTTCTGTGTTGAGGATCCAAAGCCTGGTCAATCTCATCAAACAAGTAAAATGGGGCAGGGTCACATTTTTGAATTGCAAAAATAAACGTCAGAGCAACTAAAGACTTTTGTCCTCCACTCAATTGATGCATATCCCGCATATCCGCAGAATTTCCAGAGAAAGAAACCTAGAATAATTATAAACCACAGGACCTGAATCCCGACGCCTGTAAATTTACTCAATTCGTGGGCAATCAATTCTGGATTTTCATCAATAGTTGACTAAATAAACAACAATGAATACCTGAGTATTGTCAAAAACATCAGAACCCTTCTTCATGACCAGAATAGCATTCCCTTGAGGTACCAACTGTTTGAAAATTTCAGTGAAATGTTCTGAAACTTGAAGAAACGTGTAGTTAATTGCATCAAATTTACGAATGTTGAGAGAATTAATGAGATCGGTTATTGCCTAATATTGTTGAAAAATTAATTACTTGATAGGACTTGTCCACATCTTCTTTTCTGTTCAAAAGATGCTCCCTTTGACTCGTAAAGTCGACAAATTGATCCAAAGCCTTTTTGTTGACATGAGTATATTGCTTCAACTGAGAATTACATTCCTCCAATGCAGCAAAGAGTTGTCGCTGATTCTGATTTTGATTACTTTCGTATGCTTCAGACGGAAGAGCTCCTAATTTTTGAATCTTTGAAACACATTCCTCTTTCTTGGTTTAAATAGTCAAGACAATGTTTACTCTCTTTACAATAAGCTTATACTTCGAGGAAATTTTATCAAGTTCTTTGGCCACAACTTCAATTTTCTCTCTCATCTCCTTTTCCTTTGCCTGCACAGCTATAGATTACTGAAATATACAATTGCTTCATTTAAATGACCTCTCGCTGGGCTATTTCTTATTTCTTTAATACGTAACTCAGTTCCTGGACGAAATAATCAAAATACAGAAAATACGGGTGATGGTCTCTCGATCCGCCCTTATTTGAAAATCAATCGAATCTAATTCCTCTTTTAACCGTACAAGTCTCTCATATTTGTCGGAAGAATCCATTTCATTTAGCTGTGATTCAATCTGCGCCTTTTTTATTAGCAAATTGTTATGAAGTTGTGATTCCAATCTGTTTTTCTCAGACTCCAACTAACACATAAGCTTCAAATTGTAACCAACCGCAGTTCGTTGGGATAAAACATGTTTACTTTCACTGGATGCATCTTGAATCATTTTATTCATTTTGTTAATCTCAATTTGATCATCTAAAGCCAATTGTGACGAGAGTTCGGTCCCAAGTTCACTTCGAAGGGATGAAATTGCCATTCTAGTTGACTGGCAATCTTTTGCTAAAAAATCAAATCTTTGAAGCTTAAGCATTTTAGATTAAAAATACTTTCTTTTCTCGAGTTGATAGCCCTGATGGCAATTCATCCCTTAATATCCTGAGATCAGCGCTCATTTTATCCAAAATGTCTTTGTTTTTGTTACTCCGAGTCTCACTAATCTGGATTTCTCCAACCAGCTGATTAATTTGTGTCTCAGTTTCTAAAATAACTCAACGTTGATATCACGAGTGAGTTGAGCTTGAAAAGAAGATGACTCTTTTTTGGCCGCCTGAAACTTATTTTTAATATCTTTAATGTTTCTGTATAATTCTATCTTTGATCTTCTCGTGTCTTGATATCCTCCAGTCATCGTCCCCTTTGATCTAACCTGATCACCTGAAAAAAGATAAAGTAAAATTAATCACAACCATCAAGAGTTATGCAATCAAATCCTTCTCGTTTGGCTATTTCTATCGCCGAGTCCAAATTCTGGCAGATCAAAGTTCGACCAAACACCAATTGAAATGCAGGCATATACTCTTCATTAAAACTCAAAATATCAATCATTCGTATCACGTTCTAAGACAATCATCACGGAGAATTAAACCTCAGCGTCTTTAGGTTTTCTAGCAGGTGGAGTCGATACTCGGTTTAGTGGAATGAAGGTTACTTCTCCTGGAAGTTTTTTGGAGTTCATTTCTTTTAGAAGAAAGGTTCCGACATTATCAGAAGAAACAATATGATGAAACAATCTTTGAGTTAGTAAACTCCTAAAAACCTCATTCCAGCAGTCACTTCGACAGCTGTGTAGAAATTAGGAGAACAGTCCATGTTATCTATCAATGTCCCGTGGTATTCTTCTGTAATATGGAGATTCATTTCTTCGTTGCGGAATCTTGTCAAAATGCTCTGAATACTCTCAATTCCTGTTAAAACGGCCTTTAATGATTTAAATTAAAAACTTTCGAATTTATAGATGCAAAGAAAGATTCTTTAGTCGTAAGATCTTCTTTGATTTTCTCGATATTTTGCTGTATCAAGTTTTCTTGTCTCCATAGTAAACTGAAAAGTAAAATATATTTATCAACTTTCGTTCATTCTGCAGTCGGTCTCTTGTTTTTTTCATTTCTTGGTATTTGATGGCGCCATTTTCAATTATTTTTCGCTGTGTAAGCAATCTTTCTTCGGATGCTGTAATTTTCTTTTTAAACTCTATTTGCTCAAACAAATCCTTTTCTAATTCCAATTCTAACTCATTTATCTGGTTTTAAAAGATGAATAATAAACGTTATTCATTTTCTGTCCCACCTTCTTTTTAAGACTAACCAATTCTGATCGTATCCAATCGTCTCTTTCTTTGGCAGTCTCAAACTGTTGGGCCCGTCCCTGTTTTGCAAATAACTCCCTTTTTCGACACTCTGCGTCCAAATGTCTGAGCCAAATAATCATCCCCCACCAACTTTAAAGAAATACTATCTTCTAGTTTTTTAATTTTCTCAAATTGTGGCTGTATCACTTGTAGTCTCATTGTTGTATTATTAATTTCGAAACACACTTGTCTACACTCACGCTCAAAATTGGCCTTGAAATAATTATTTAAACATGTCCCTTAATTTCTTTATCTCGGATGAGATCCTTCTCCAAGTCATTAAATTCTAACTCAATCTTAGCTCGATCCTTCGTTCTAGATGAACCCTCTGCAGTGATTTGAGCAATTTCTTGTTCTAAAATCAGGATTTGATCATCTCCGTCTTTCAGTTCCTTCGTAGAGTACTGAAAATGAGAGCCTCTCTTTATTAACCATTATTGTATCTTCGACTTCTTGTATCAGAATCTGTAACTTTTGATGTTGGGTGGCGGTTTCGTTCTTTTTTGAACTTATTGCTTCCAATTTCGAAGCTATTTCTTGTCCTTCTTTATAGTATATTGCATATTCGAGTGATCTGATATATTTATTGGTCGATTACCTCCTCAGTCGGTCATATTTGTGGTAATTTTTCAATTCTTCTTTCTCCGAGTC
Source organism: Octopus sinensis (assembly GCF_006345805.1). NCBI lineage: Eukaryota > Metazoa > Mollusca > Cephalopoda > Octopoda > Octopodidae > Octopus > Octopus sinensis. The sequence goes on from NW_021834620.1 coordinate 6,692, forward strand.
CAGAATAACCAGCCGGTCATCAATCTCCTGTAATAAAGACTTTATCTGCTCTCTTTTATTTACTAAAAATGAGTTTTTAAGATTTTAACAAGCATCTTTAAGCAAAACATTGCTTTCTTCACAGTTTTCGTCAAAAACTTTAGTTCCAGCCACTTCTTTGAGTATTTTTAAACGATGAGAGTCTGGAGCGATTGCTATTTCATTGATCTAAAGTAGTTGTTGGATTATTTGTCACTTTTCCTTGTTTTACGATATAATATGGATTACATCGAGAGAATCCGGCACTTTCAGAAGATTCATAATATCATTTTTTCTATTTTAAAGTTTTAATTCGAAATATTAACGATGCATGTTTTTTGTCGAGAAAATACTGATCTTTTTTAGACGAAATAACTCTTCGGATTACCACTTCTTCTTGTCAATCTTAAACATGTTAAAATAGTTTTCTACAGGAATTCGGTTATCCTCGTTGCTAAAAACAATTTCAACATATGCTGACAATTGCCGACTCCCACCTCCCTCATTTATCATGGCTAATCTTTGGTTTTCCCGAAGGAAACTAAAATCTTCACTTATTACAAACTGTATTGCTTAAAGGTAAAATAATGAAGGCTAACCTACAAAGAAATTACTTTTTCCACTCCATTCCTGCCTACCACAACGTTGTAGCGAGGATTAAATGGATCTATTGCTATGTTGTCTCTGTAGCTCTTAAAGCCGTTAAGTATGACCTTTGTAATCAGACATCAAACACAACCTGCTTGATGTGCATTTTCGCTCGTAATATTTCATATTTTATTTCTAGTTAAATAAACAAATTAATTTCTGCATTAAATTGTAATTAAAATAATATTAATCTGTTTAAAGAATTCAAATCATGTCTTAAATAAATTTTTTATGCATAAGAATATCGCAACAGAAAAATAAGCTTAGAATTAACAAAAATAATTTTTGAAAAAAACTTAATTAAGCCCCCAGACAGATCCTATTAGACACACAATCTAGCGTGGCCTTTTCAGAGTTGCATTTCAATAATGCCTTTTTTGATTTTCAGATTGATTAGAAATCAAAAATAGTAAGATCTTTGATCTCTGTACCTGAAAGGTCTTTGATGTCCTGGAAAGAGCAGAAAAGGATCTTTTGGAATCGAGAATGTCTTCAGCAGTCTAGAATGTCTTCAGCTGTCTTCACAACACAGGAGTGGCAAGAGAAGACTCGTATGACAACATGTTCAAAATACTGATTGTGGGGAATAGCAAGACATCCCTCCTCTTCCGATACGCCGACGACTCCTTCAGTACTTGCTTTGTGTCGACGGTGGGCATTGATTTCAAAGTCAAGTCCATTTTCCGTGACAACAAGCGAACTGCAAATCTGGGTAGAGGGGAGTGAGTGAGTGACACGGCCGGACAAGAACGTTACCGGACAATCACGACGGCCTACTACCGAGGGGATTCATTCTGGTGTATGACGTGACCAACGAAGAGTCCTTCCAGGCTGCCCGGTTTGGGTGGGGATTGACTGAAGGATATCCCAAGTCATCTCCACACAGGACGGACAGGAGTTGGCCGCACATTTGGGTGGTCATAAATTGGCAGAAGATAAAACAAATTCGAATAGGGAGAGAATATATACATACATGGAAGACAAGCACTTTATACGCGACAAACTGGGTGAAACTCGTTTTATCGTGATGGACAGTTTACACGAACTAATAAGACACTCTCGTGCATCTCTTCAATAATTGTCTCAATCTGCTGGTTGTGTTCTGTTTGGTGAGGAATAATGGCTGAAGAGGGGAAAAGGACGCTGAGAAATCGCAACTTTTCTCCTTGTCAATTCAACTCGAGGAAAAGATAATTTGTGCGTTAAGCGGACTCACATCTGTCAGAGTTAGTCAACAAGTTTGTAGAATGGACTCAAATTGGTAGAATTCCGCAGGTTTTGTGGAGTAAACATGTTTTGACAACAATGTTGGATATATTTCATATCTTAACTATTCTGTGACTGTTGTTGATAAAATTTGACAGGTCGGGAGGTATTTGGACTCACATAGGGACCCACTTTTAATTAAAAAGGCAAAAGTAAATAGCAGAAATAAATTATAAGTAAAAAATAGTATTTGACGTATTTTTATAATAATTTTAATGTTCAATTTATTATTTTAGAATGGCTTATCTAAAATTTTATTTTTACATATCAAATTATTTTGAATTAAAAAGGCAAAAGTAAATAGCAGAAATAAATTATAAGTACAAAATAGTATTTGACGTATTTTTATAATAATTTTAATGTTTAATTTATTATTTTAGAATGGCTTGTCTAAAATTTTATTTTTACATATCAAATTATGACATGCGATAGTTAAGAGAAGAAATGGTTAAGTCGCTTCTCGGCCTTTTGGCCAAGATCAAAGTGTAGTAGTAGTATACGGTTGGTCCTTTAGGATATTTTTTATTATTAAGTATATGAAATATCTAATTAGGGTAGGTCCCTTCAAGCCTGGGGGCCTTTCAAGCCTGTGACATTATTATTATTATTATTATTTAAGCCAAAAACAGAATCACCGTCTTAACCATTAACTAACGTGTTCAGGTGATTCCGACACTTCTCAACAGTCGAGCCATCTTTTCACGATGTTCAGACCGTGACCCCCAACACTTTCTGTATGTACGGTGAAATGCTTGTGGTCCATCTCCCCGATCCCTCCCACTGCCTCTACAAGAGACTCCAGTGTTCGATGGACAATTTTCCTGTCGGTATGGTCCTTCAGTAGGTTTATGGATTTTTCTTGGATTTTCTCGATTTTTAGTTGGTTCGTTGCCGCCAGGTTACAGCCCCAAGCAGCACATGCATAGCCTATTGTTGGCTCGATATACTGCTTGTAAAGGGTCTCTACCCTGGCGGACAAGTTCTCCCACAGTTCCAAAGAAAGGCTTTCACAAAATTGATTTTCTTTATACAGTTGACACGATCGATTCAACATGAGGCGAAAAGCAGAGGAAAGTATCAAACGTTACACCCAATATCTTCTGTGTTTCTTTGTGGTATTGGGACTCCATTCAGCGTGACTTCAATAGTTTTCGTCCCCATCTCCTGTTTTTCGTGAATAGGGTGACTGCTGACTTTTCGGAACATGCATGTAGTCTGTTTTCATATAGCCATCCATATAAGTCGTCCAGTATTCTTTGTAGTCTTTCCTTCGCGTATTCGACATTTACATCCCTTGATGCGACAACTATGTCATCGGCATAGGAGAGTAGTATGTCATTATTATCCATAGGAACCGGGAGATCATTCAGAAACAAGTTGAAGAGGGTCGGGGATAAAGGAAGACCCTGGGGTACACCATTAGGCAAAAGCGTGATCTTGAACTCTCGTTCCCGACGCACACTTTCCCACGACGTCCGCTCAAAAAATTCGCTATCCATAGCTTCATAGGTGTAGAAATATTTGTACCAAATATCTTTTGAATTAGGATCTTCCTTGGGACGGAGTCAAACGCTTTTTGAATGTCGATAGTGCATACAATTGATTTCTCCTGCAATTTCTTCTTTTTGTGTCCTCATTTATGAAATCTGTTAGTGTGGTGAGGAAGGAGGTCGTTGACAATCCTTCCTTGAATCCATGTTGAAATGTGGATTGTGGGAGGAAAGGGCGAATATGTTTTAGGACCAGTTTTTCCAAGATTCTTGACAGCACACATATAAGGGATATTGGTCTATAGGAGCCGGGGTCGTTTTTCGGTCTTCCAGGTTTTAATATTGGCCGGATTTTTGATAGTTTCCATAAGTTCGGTATAGAGTTCGTGAATAATGATGTGTTATAGATCGTGGTTAAAGCATTTATTGAAACTGGGCCCAAGTGTTTTAGTAGAATGAGTGGAATTCCATCCGGTCCACATGAGTTTGTTTTCTTCTGATTCGAGATTGTTTCAGACACCTCTTCAGGAAGAAATAAGCGTCGTCGGGGGCCTTTTGGATGGCTTTGATTTTAATCTTGACTGTGAGTTCATTTTTTTATAAGGAATATGACTAATCTTGACACAGTGTTTCATAAAATTGTTTAGATTGAGCTGGTATGTTTCTGTTTTACGCTCGTCGGGATTCTTTAAGCGTCTCAACATCGTCCACATGGCCGAAATAGAGGCTTGTTTATTCATGGCTCTAGAGATTCGGCTGAGCTTCTTCCTTTGGACTTGGTTGGTATTATTCGTAATAAGCATGTTTAGAGCCCTGATTCGATCGATGATTACTTTGGGTCGATACTTTCTTTTCTTGAGGCTGGTTCTTTCTCTGATTAGTTTTTTCGTTCTGTGAGTCATATTTTGAGCTCCCACTTCTTATACATGCTCTTCTGATAATCAAATTTCTTGCATCTATGATAGTTTTGTTGAAGCTTTCCACTGCCCTGTCCAAGGAAGAAAAATTCTTAGGGTGAAAGTTCTGGAGTCTTGAATCGACGTAATTTGCAAAAGCATCCCAATCTGCGTTTTCGTAATCATAGAAATAAGTTGGTTTCAGTATGAGACGTGGAGAACAGTTCATTCTCATTATCATTGAGTGGTGGTCACTTCGGAGATCATAGCGGACCGACCACTTGATGATAGGGGAAAGCCGAGGTGACCAGATTGATAGATCTGGCGATGTCCTCGTGTCCTTAGAGTTGTAGGGTGTTCGAGTGTTCTTTTTCGGGTTGTTAAGGATTATTAGCTTCTGCAATTGCGATATCAAAAGGTTTCCTCTGGCATCGGCAGTCTGATATCTGAACCAGCGGGATGCTTCGCGTTCAGATCTCCACATAAGAGTAAGTTATCCAATTTATCAAGGCTTGATAGGTCAAAACGATAGCCCTTCTTGCATGAACCTGGGGGAGGTACGTAGACATTGGCGATTTCAAGTCTTCCGTAGGAGGTCATAAGTGAGATTCCAATTATTTCGGTGTTGGAGTCCTAGGAAGTTATTTTATGATAATTCGTTATTTGTCATTATTTGTTCGTATGAATAAGGCGGTTTATATGGTGTGACATGGTTTGCGCGATACCTATGGGCCGCGCGATACCTGACGTGACCTTGAAATGTGCAATTATGACATTGATGGGATTAATTATAAATCTTTTAATTAGACCGCGACTCATTCTTATCATTTAATAATTTACTAAATTAGCTAAAGACTCTCTCATTTTGACAAAAAATTATATTTTTAGGAATTTAATTATCAGAAATTAATTTTTTTGGTGGAAAACCTAAATTTCTTGAGTTATTTCTAGCGTGCAAGTATATTTTGCAGCAATGTCCTCGTAGAAAGGTTATGTAAAGAATAGTTTGGAATATCAAATTTTAAAAGATGCTTTACAGGATAAATTTCCTGAACATCTTACAAAGCAAAAAAAATATAGACTAGTTAAGAAAATTGAAAATTTTACTGTAATTAATGAAAGGTATCATACAAATTGTAAATGTATAGATTGTATCTTAAATGTGCGAATTCAGATCACAAGCTAGTGATCTGCCTAGACAATGAACCCGAAATGGAGATCGTTGCTAATAGTTTGCATGACTTCTCGCATGGAGGAGTTAACAAAATTGAATATGAATGTCGACAACGATATTTCACAGTTAAAAACGAGATTATTCGAAAAGTCATTCGAAACTGTGAAATTTGTAAATTTGCGCGACCCTTAAAAGTTTTAACTTTTTTAAATCCTAGATTGGAGATATAAATAACTATGTCTTTGCATCTTGCCCAAATGAAAGATTTCAGATAGATCTTATAGATCTGAAAAGTTTTTCTACTATAAATAAAAATTTTAAATGGATTTTAACGGTCATTGACGTATATAGCAGGTTAGTTTTTTTAACAATTTTTATAGATTTGCATTTGCGAGGCTGCTCTACACTAAGTCCTCAAATGAAGTTTGTGAAAACCTTATCATTATTTTTCTTAAATGGTCCGTGTCAATTTCTTCAGTCCGATAATGGGACTGAATTCAAGAATCGTGAAATGACCAATCTATGTGAGGAATTCAATATCAAACGAATTCACGGAAGGCCAAACAATCCCCGCTCACAAGGGATTGTCGAACGCTTCAACCAGTCAATTACAAGAAAAATGGCAAAAATGATCGACAATGATAATAAAAAGTGGCTGGAAAAATTAGAAAATGCAGTGTACAGTTATAACATTTCTGTCCACTCATCTTCTAATGAGAGCCCTTTTGAAAGATACCGGGGAATAAGTGGAATAAATACAATATTTTATGGTTGTAATTATAAAATTATTCCTTAGATAATTCAAGTAATGATTTGTTGAGTCCTGATCAAGTCGATGATGCAAACAATTGTCCGAGTCCAATTGAAAATTCATGTAATTTGAATTTCTATATGTAGATGACTGTAATTATTCGTTTACAAGTCCGAAAAGATTTCAGTTCGAAATCAACCCCATTGATCCTAATTCTAATTATTACAAAGCGATGAACAGAAAAATGAATGTTCACAATAGTAAGTATGAATTTAGTGTTGGTGATAAGGTATGCATAAAAATTAATGTTTAGGTTCGAGTTAAAAAAGACTTTGGAACAAATCCTTCGTTGCGACTGGATAAGTTTGAATCTCCATATTATCCATCTGCAGAAATTATCAGTATTTTATCGAACAATCGCGTTGAGGTAGTTTAAACATTTAAATTTAATAGATAAAAAATTCGATGAGCAAAATTTCGATTGTGCCAATGTCCAGACTTAAAAAATAATTAACAAGTTATTATTCTTTGAAGTTTAATATTAATTACAATATTGACATTAAGTTAAGCTTCAAGGTCACGTCAGGTAACCGGTTGCCCATACGTATCCAGCCGCCCATGTCACATATGGTCATAAATAATGACAGAAATCAACTACAAACACTATTAGTACTAATTTTCATTTTCTTTTGTAGTATGATATGATTTTGAATTTAATTTGTAATGGAGTAAGTTAAAACCTTGCATAGATCTCACTATGCAATTGAAAGTCGCTAAGTAAATCCACGCCTTTTATTTAATTTCCTAGATTTTGAATCCAAAATGAATTGAAAATGATTTTTCTATCTTCGGGGATTTTATCATCCATCCTCGGTTTATATCAAGAGAGCGGTATCATAGAAAATTAAACGCCTGGTTTTCTTTAAGCTTGGACATTTTTGGTATTCTGTGCCAAAACTGACATAATTCGTTTTAAAAACATCCTCGTCATTTATCGATAGACTACGTGGTTATTCCGGTAGACTACGTGGTAAGTTAGACCTGTATAGACCAAGTGGATTGTTAAATTAATATCCTAATGATTTGTATTATGATCTGGGCCTTCCACGGACACATCTCCAGGATAAGAACAGAGACTTCTCATCGATGTGGATGCCGGGGCTGACTGCGTATGACTGACCTTCATAGACTTTGCAGGAGGACACCGAAGAGGGGAAGTGGGAGCAGAACTGAAAATAATCAAACAACTGAAGTAGGACTGAAGTAGGAATAGTTCTTGTTTATGTAACAGTATATTTCCCTGAGAGTGGCTCTCTTATTTTGGGATGACCCGATGGCCTGGGCGATTATTTGTTCGTATGAATAAGGCGGTTTGGTTTGTGTGTCGACTGGCTCTTCCTCTTTTGGAAATTCGAGTGGAATCGACAGAGGATACAGATTTGATTCAAAATAAACGATGATTGTTGTTCCGGGGAAACGGAAGGAGGACCTGAAGGTCAATAATAATTGGGGACCTTAAATTAATGGGGTAAAGGTGCATGTTTTCTGTGACGAGTATTTCGTCGACAAAAACACCATTTTTGCTCAAACATTTAATGTAAAAAATGTTATTTAAAAGAAGAACATAAAAATGCCTTCGGGAAATACAGTTGGACGAACAAACTAATAAATCAACTCCTTTTGAAGAAGCAGCTCGTCCGATCGTAAAAATATATTTGTTCATATAATACATAATATCTTCTGTATTCTTAAAAATTGCAAACGGTTGCGACATGATACAGAATTTGAAGTATGTTATTTTATGATAATTCGTTATTTGTCATTGTTTTTTAAATAATTTGAATTTAATTATTAATATAATAATAATATAATAATAAAAACAAATAAAAAAATAATAATTAACCCTAACCTTAGGGATGTAATCTCTAGTACCCCCTGATGCTCATATCTAGGAAACTCACCAAATTGCTTAATATATCACGCAATTTATTCGCAAACTACGTGTTATGTTGTGTGGTGTTCTTTCTCCTGCCGTTCTGATAAAGAATACAAAGAAGAAGATAAAGTAGATAAAGAAGATGAACCCTGAGAAGAAGGTGACCAAGAAACTTGGAAAAAATAGCAGCTGTGTTAAAGGAACCAAACCAGTCTACACTTTCCTCCTTCATCATGTGGTGTCTGTTTTTCTTCTTGCCCTGGCAAAAATGGGGTTGGCTGCTCTCTTTGCAATGGCTACTTCCATCTCTACTGCCTCAAAATCAGTAAGAAAGCTGCCTCGGCAATCACCAGATGGCTCTGCCTGTCTGCCTTCTCCCCACCGTTCTATACTCACTAACCATGCCCACAACAGTAACTCATTTGAAAGCGTGGATTCCTTCCTCGTTGAATTGTCGTGCTTCCGCCGGTCTCTAAAAATCTTTCAGTAACTTTATCGTCTAAGTATTTCATGCATAGTAGGCGTCCCCTGTCTCTAATTTCATGAAAGAGCCTGTTCCGTTTATTCTTTAGCTCTTTTTTGGTTTCCATACCACAGTTTTCGATTCTCAGGCGGATGTCTCTTTGTTGTTGTGACATCTCTCTCAGTTTTGAGTCATGGTATGTGTAATTGTTTGAGCGGTTACTCCTGTAGCCGACAGTATCCTCCGCGGCCTGTTTAATTTTCTCGAATACTTCTTTTAGGAGAACGTCTGGTCTTTTTTCTGTATAGAAACATTGTTATTAGTTTATACGTCTATCTAAAACTTCAGGTGAATAATATTCGTTCTAGTTACAATATAAACAATTTTAATGATCAATTATTATTAATTGATAAATAAAATATACATATATTAGGAATAGTCGTTACACGTTATAAAGTGTATTTAATTGTTTATTCCTTCAATGAACACAGTCAAACTATCCAATAAAAACAAACAGGATTTAAAAACCTCCTGTTCTGGTAGAGGTAAAGTGGTATAATCAATATAGACTACCTTTTTTCCTACAAAGAAGGTTTAACAGAATGTCCTCCGTTCGACTTGCGACCTTTAGGAAACTCGATTAATGAATGTTTCATCAACTCTGAACAATTTATATCCCATTCCAGTCAATATACGCACTTTTCACAAACAAGCTTTTCCTCGACTTTTTGTAGGGAATCTCCCAGCACAAGGACATTGCTCAACTGCCCATCCTCTCATTCTTGTATGTCCCCCTCTCATGCCCAGTCCTACTGCCCTGCTTGCCCTTTTCAACACAAAAGTCAGTCAGTGGATCCCCACAAAGTCAAAGAAGTTGCTGATAGAGTTGGTGATGGACTGCCAGTGAGTGTGGTCAGTAATAGACAGGGCCAAAAAGACGTGGGGGAATACAAACTGCTCAGTCGAATGGAGGAGGAGGTCGTCTCCCTGATGGGGTGTTTGCAGACGGAGGACGACGGCTGGTCGGTCGCTACTAAGAAAAAGGGAATAAAAATCAAAAATGTGTTTTTTGGGTGAAATTTCCAGTCGGGGAATTCAAATTCGGTGATTTCGGATCTTTTTGGGTGCCAACTGACATTCGGAGTGAAAAAGTACAATGACCTGAGAAGTCTGGAAGTGCAAAAAGTGTTTATTCTCCAACTGCCCATCACTGTAGAGTACTTGGCTGATTGACTAGAAAGGAGGGAGGATTAACCTGCAGATTCCCTCCGAGAGTTCTTTACAGAGCAGACATCCGAGGGTTTTCGTCGTGGATGCACTCCATACTCATTCAGTTGATGTTTGCTCAGTGTTGTCGGGGGTGACTGTCGGGGAATGCAGTGATGTCGAGATGAGTATGGAGGGGACTGTCTTCCGCCTGAGTGCAGTCCAGTACCACCAGGAGAGTGAGTGCTCGTCATGGACATTACTGCTGTGGAGAATGCGGGGAAATGGATACTGTGTATGGATCAAAAGTGGGGTGGATGTGCACTCCAACCCAGGGCATTATCCAGCCTGTGACAATACTTAATAAATACATTGACGCAGATGATGTATGTTTCTTATTTCAGTGAAATAAATTTTAAACACAATATTTAATCTTTAGACTTACAAACTATTAAAATCGAATTAAAAATAACTTGGCATTTTGTATTTAAGAGTATAAGAACTAAAAATTCACAAAAAAAATAAATTAAACAATTCGTCCAAGATATACAGTGAAAGGAAACTTATAAGATAGTTCTGGCCACTGAACGACGAAAGAGTCTACCAGAAAATACAAAATCTTTCCAGATAACGACAAAGTCCGTGTTCGGCAAAAACTCTCGGTGTAGACCATAACAGTTGAACGTCCCCAAAAAACCTTAAAAGCCATAAATAACCCAACAAACCCCTGTAGAATATAACAGCCAAGCAAAGAGGAACACATGTACCAGGTCCGTTACATAACAACTAATTACGTTACTAGTCGAAAGTCAAACAAGATTTGGCCGTGTATTCCAAATAACGACAAGAGAAGTCAAAACTGAAACAAGTGTGGAAGGGATAGAGGATAAAAGTGATTGGCCGACATGTCGACATCTTCTTATTTTAAAAACCGTCTTTAAGTATTGTAGTAATAATATACACAAGTGTTGTCTAATTTATTTTGAGACGTAGTATCGGTGTCAGCTATTATATATTCCAGTGAATATAGCGACAAATCAAAAGCTCCTAAAAGTCTCAACATTTCTGCGGTGTGTCCCCCTAAACAATTAATTCTCACTGATCTACCTGATCCAAGCACTACCAATGTTTTGCATTTTTTCCTTTTGGTAATAACATTGCCGATTGACTTCGTCGTGTCATAAAAATGTCAAATATTACATATATAATTCGAATTGTGATAAAATTAATCCATACAAAACTACACTGGTCCACATAATTGGAAAATTAATTAAATGAAAAATTATAGGATTCTAAATATTTGTTATTGCACACGAAATAATAATTTAACAGATTTTATTATTGGGGTTTTCTTGTTTTTTTTGAAAAGAGTTGACTTATTGTACTTTTATGTTGATACTCTGTTGATACTCAGTATATGATTAGAAAAACTCAGATATCTTTTATAAAACTTTTATGAAGTAGTGACTTCCAAAATCTCGTGATGAGAATATTTTTATTTTTTAATACTTTAAATTTAAGATTTTGACAAAGGGGAATTACATTTTGTTAATAAATTTGTCCTGCAACGAGTTTCTTTATTTATACTATGCAAAATAAATTCACCTTGTTTTTGCAAATTTATTTAGAAATGTATCCGTACTTGTGATTGCGACCACTTTTTTAGTTTTTAAATATTGACGCAAATTAAACTTTTTAATCACATTTTCTAGCATTAAACTTTTTAATCACATTTTCTACCATTGGCCGGGTGGTGCAGTGCTTGAAGAATTTGAAGATTCTACTCTCCTATAATGAACTCTCATTGGACTTGCCGGCTGACGTTTTATCGAACTTCTGGACCGATGCTAACCTACCCCTTCCGTCCGACATGTCCGGCTCGGCCGCAAACCCTCATAGCGGCGCATGGCTCGGCGCCTACCCATCTACATCAACCGGAACTTTTTTGGATGACGACTGCTTGAGGATTGGGATTTTCCTTCGGTTCGGTCTCGACATGTGCAGCATCCCAGTGCCGATGTGGCGCCAAAGTCGACGCTAAAGGGCTCCACCCTCTTTCGTGTCACAGGAGCGCCGCCCGAAGTCCCCGCCATGTCTCGCTAAATGACGTCGTGCTTAAAGCCCTCAAGGCTGCAGGCTTTCCGTCAACGCTCGAGCCTGTCGGATTGGACCGTGGAGACGGCAAACGCCCGGACGGAATGACAATCTTTCTCTTTCGGGACGGCAAGTGCCTCATCTGGGATGCTACGTGCATCGATTCATTCTCTCCATCGGCAATCATCTCATCTGCCACATCCCCCGGGTCCGCCGCGGAAAAGGCTGAGACGGCCAAAATAAAAAAAAATACCAAGAACTCGGACGCCGCTTTATTTTCGCACCAATCGCATTGGAGACATCGGGCGTCGCCGGGCCTTTAACCTCGGCCTTTATCAGCGACATCGGAAGGAAATTGGCCCATAGGACAAAAGAGCCACGCGAGGTTTCGTGGCTATTGCAGAGAATATCCATCGCCATTCTCCGTGGCAACACGTATGCGGTACTTACCGTAAAGTTTAAGTTTTAACGTAAAGGAATATTTTTTCAATGATAATCCGTATACTGGAAATCCGTATACTGAAATAATTCGTAGTTTCGTATATTGAAAATCAGAAAGTAGGCAATAGTTAGAATAAGGAGTTATTTGTCCAGAGTTATTAAATTTCATGTCTTTCCTTAATACTTTGTGGTATTTTACTATCTCTAAGTTGAAATAGTTTGTTTCTATGGGTGTGTGAAACCACAGAGAACATATTTGAAATGCGTTTTCAACATGATTTACAAAAGAGAAAAGTCACTAGTATAGCAAAAAAAATTAGATGGAAAATGTAAACATTCAAATGTATTCGGTTTAGAACTATACAAACTTTAATTAAATATTTTCAGTTTAATTAATATTTTAATTTCTCAAAACATAAATTATCGAAAACACTTTTGTTGCGTTGGTCGCATTTCAGCTCATATAATTTCGATTTAAAAACATTGGAATTTCTCTATGCTTTCAAGAACAGTGTTTCTTAAACAATATAAATTGTTCATTTTACAACAATAATTAACAGGCTTACGACGACACCGACAATTAATCCCATGCGCTTATTTTCCAAGCAACTTACACAAGAAATGCAAAATTTCTGGTCACAAAATGAACAATTAAAGCGACCAATGTCTCCACATCTTTCTGCATATGGGTTTAAACTCAATATCTAAGAAATAGTGTCCATATTACAGCTCTTACTTCAATAACTCACAGATTGACCGGTCTAGCCATGTATGGAGGTTTATAATTAACTTCTATTTTAAGGAATTGTGGCATCTGCTGTCGGTTATGTTTACTTTTTCCCCGATTTTGAATCACTTGTGGCACTTGTTGATTCCCTGCAGATCCGAGATCATTGGATTGGCCCTCCTACTCTCTTTCTGTCAAAGACATTGATTAGCTTTTCTGTTGTTTATCACTTTTTCAACGGAATAAGACACCTTGGATGGGATTTTGGCTTCGGATTTTCGAATAAAGTTATGTTCAGTGGTGGGGTCATCTGTATTGCTCTATCATTGCTGTGTTCCGTACTTCTGGGACTTGTTACTGTGGAAAGACCAGTTTTTAAATAATTTAGAGGGAGTTTGATTTACTAACTTCATAATTAAATTTTGGTCTTTTAATAACGCCACTAATAATGAATTTTAAGAAAAAAAGGGAGAGAACTCATTTCTATGACTGAGTAGTTTAAAATTTGTTTTTTCTGTAAACCTGGTGATAGATTTTAACGATGAGAATAAAATTTTTAAGGTAAAATGTAACCGATTGCCCATGCGTATTCAGCCGCCCATGTCACATAATACAGTCCCGTCCAAATGTTAGAGGCACCCTATTTTTTCCCTAAAAAGGCACTTATTTGTCATTTTTTTTGTTAATAACAAACTGTTGAATAAAAAATCTTAACCTAAAATTTTTGAGCACATTTAGTTTATAATGTGTATTTACTAAGAAACTCAAAATATACATCGTTCATATGTTAGAAGCACATTTCAATAACGAAAGACAAAATTATCCAAAAATTTAATATTTAGTCATTCATCCATTATTTATGACTACCGAAGATATTCTTCTTGGAATTGACTCAAAAAGCTTAATAACCACACCTGTATCAATGTTTTCCCAGGCCTTCTTTGTTTCATTCCATAATTCTTGAATCGTTGATGCTCCACATTTTTTAACTTCTTTTTTTAAAATTGCCCATAGATTTTCAATTATATTTAAGTCAGGAGATTGACTTGGCCATTTTTCCATGAGTTTTATGTTGTTTTCGGGCATAAACGCTCTAGTGGATTTTGATGTATGACATGTTGCTCCATCTTGTTGAAGAAAATAATTTTTTCATAAAAATTTTCAAATCCTTCTTTTATAACGCGTTGATATTCGGCGGAGTCGACTGTTTTTCGGCAAAGGACAATTGATCTTTGCCCATTGCTTTTAATTGCTCCCCATATCGTAATTGATAAAGGGAATTTCACAGTTTCAATTGAATATTCTTTCTTTAATTTTGATCCAGGGGGTCTTCTTATGTATTGCCTAGACATCTGATTTAACTGAATCCGGCATTCATCAGAAAATATCACTAAATTCCAGTCGTTTTGATTCCACGGAATTTTAGTAAGACACCATGTATACCTTTTTCAACCTGAGATGCAGTCAATTTTGGTTTTTTCACTGCAATGCGTCCGAATAAATTGTTGCGTCTCAAAATTCGTTTAATTGTCGAAAGACTCACTTTTCCGGAAAAGTTACATCATATAAGAAGATCGTTGGTGGTCATTTTTGGGTGTAATTTTGACATTCTGATAAGATAGCGTTCATCATTTTTGGTTAATTTTTTGTTCCTTCCCTTTTTTGGCATATCGTTATATAAATATCCGTGTAAAAATCGCTTTTTAATTTTTTGAATGGCACAACGAGAGATTCCCAAATCTTTGGATATTTTCACCTGAGATTCGCCAAATTTTAATTTTTCGATGACGAGAAACCTGTTATAGACTGATACACGAGGCATTTGAATTTTTTATTAGAATTAATAATAATAAATTATAGAATTATTGCTTTTTACATAGGTGCCTCTAACATATGAGCGACCAATTATTTTTTGTTTTCAAGTTTGAGAATACTATCGGTCGAATATTTATAAAAACTTTGAAAATGTTTAATTTCCTTTAAAAACTTAAATTATTCTTTGAAATCTTTCGAAAAATAATAAATAAGTGCCTTTTTAGGGAAAAAAATAGGGTGCCTCTAACATTTGGACGGGACTGTATATCGTAAACATAATAATGATTTTGTAAAATGGAATTGATTAACTAGTTAATTCCTAACTTTCGAAGTGAAATTTATTTAAAAATTCTTCAGATAATTTTTTTACAATAAATGATCCCAATTTAAAATACAATGAATTGAAATGGACATTGGAGATTTTTGTTTTAGAAAAGCTAAAACAACCACGATATTTTCCAACCATAGCCATTGCGCCATTAGTTGCGCACGATAAAATATGTTCAAATGGAATATTATTTAAGAATAAATAAGATTCAAACATTTTGAATATTAAAAATCTTGTGATATCCGTGATTAAAGACTTTGCAAATAATAATTCTTCTTACAAAATAAATTCATCATCTAAATGTCTTTACAATATCAACCTCAACCTCTTAGGGCCCACGTTCAGTGCACGGATAGGCAGATTCACGTCAACGCGCAGTCTAGATTTAGGGGCTACCTCTTCAACAGGCATCGATAACCCGTGCCTTGTCTCGGCTTGCATGCTTTCTAAGGTCTTCCGTAACACTAGTGTCTGGATGTCTGCCTCCACCCTGTCCTTCACGCTAAGTACCGCCAGATGGTTTTTTAAAAATTTTGACACTATTCCGTCCCAGGTCATGAGGACAGAGACGATCTTACTTTCGCCCGGTGGATCGCTCTCAGTTATTCGCCAGCAAGTCGTATTGTTGGAACTTTTCCACTTCGACCTGCTTGAGACAATTTTGTGAAGTGATCTCCACTTCGATAAGAGTAATTGGGTTGCTCGATTTGTCATGAACAAATATGTCTGGCTTGTTATTCGGGATAGCATTATCAGTCTGGAGGTTTGTATCGACTCGAATTTCCACAAATTTATTGACGGTAACAGATTGGACTGAATGGGTTTTTAATTTTTTCGACTGTTTAATTCCATATTGGTGACATAGATGTAAATACAAGCATTGGACCACTTCGTTATGGCGTCTAAGGTAGATGAATTAACCACCGCAAGCCTCGTACACATCAACTTCAGTATTCTTTAGACATTCGAATAAAATAGAGTGCAAGGGCTTCTTTTCGACTTTTTTCCATAGATGTTCACGTTGAAGTTTCACCAGGTCCGATATTTCAATTCATTTACATTTTCATTGTATTTTCGAGACA
The DNA here is from genome assembly GCF_006345805.1 of Octopus sinensis. Classification (NCBI taxonomy): domain Eukaryota; kingdom Metazoa; phylum Mollusca; class Cephalopoda; order Octopoda; family Octopodidae; genus Octopus; species Octopus sinensis. The sequence continues at coordinate 23,027 of NW_021834620.1, forward strand.
AGAATTCTGCAATTTATTTTTTGCAATAGTGTTTTTTCCATATGTGTTTTCTTTGAATTGATAACCCGCAGAATTTTTACTCTCTTCCAGTAGCAGTAGTTGTTCCATATGTTTCAAATTAGCATAAAATTGAAGAAGCATTCTCTGACTGACTCCAGGCCTCTCCCATTTTCCTTTCTGGGAAGATATATTCTTTTTGTTTGTGGATTTCAAGTGGATATGACTGTTCATAAGAATTCGACGAATGTTCTTATCGATCTGCTCGAACTCTCCGGCTCAATATCAATCAGTCCAATATAATATGTCGCGAACTACGCTGGCAACCATACCACGCTGGTGAACAAGGTGACCTACATAGTTTGACACTAATTAGTGACTCAAGATAATTGCTTAATATTCAAAAACCTAACATTTTTTGACTCCATTCATAGTAACTATCTTGGTTTCATTTCGTAATTCGATCTAAATGTTAGGAAGACAACTAACCATTAATCTGTTATTAGACATTATATTTTTGACTTTTCCCTTTTCTTCATATGGGGATTCAAATCTGTGTAGCTTCAATGACGGATTCGTCCCACAATCTTTTAAGATTCGAACCTAAACTGTTATTATTTAATTATACCTCATTCCCTATTTAAAAATCATATTTTGACCTGTGTACTCCCATCTTGTTATTTATTCTTTTAAAATAAGATGAATTCATGTCTGGAGGAGTAAAATAAAAATTTTATTATTCGTTTCTAAAAATAAATACATCATAAATTTACTATTAGTTCATCTTTGACAAACGATGCCTCATTATTTCATCTAAATTATAATAAGATTATAACCTGGTATTTCATGAATTACAGTGTTAATTCCAGAAATACCCCTAAACTTTTTGAAGGGGGTCTCATTGATTGCCGAGTGGTGTGTCGTATTATAAGAAAAAGTTACTTTGTCTAAAAATTATTCCAATTTTTAGTTCCTTCTTATCCATCAGTTTAGCCATATCCCGTGTCAATGTTTGGTTAAAGCGCTCAATTACACCCTAATTTATTTCAAATTTAAAACTTGTGACTGGGATGGTTTGGTCTTCCACAAATATGTTTGATTTTATTTTCTCCGCATAGTGATGATCCATCAGTTGATTTTGAATTCCAATCCGTTGTCCGATTGTAAAATTTGACAATATCCTATTTGACGAAAAAATTTTTTCAATTTATTTCCAACTTCTAAAAGTAAATGTTAAGTTTTACCAAAAGCAGATTTATTTTTTAAGGATTTGTAAACTACGAATTTGCTGTAGATGTCAATAATTGTTAATATCCAATTATATCCATCGTTAAAATCTTTATATCTTCTAACATCAATAAGATCCGCCTGGAATCTTTCATTTGGACTTATTTCCGTTACATGGTAATTAGAATCGGATACCTAAGTATATTTAATCAAAAATACTTTCAACGGGCCAACAAATTTACAAATTTTGCATTCTTTTATAATTTGTTCGATAATAGGGCGCTTCACAGTAAAATAAAATTCACAGCACTTCTTATGAAGCTTTAGTATTCTTCAGTGGCATTCTTGGTGAAAAGCGCAGGAACTAACACCTTTTTCGCTACTCTCGTTTAATGTCAGAGGAATCGCTAAATCTTGGAAATGAACAGCATTGTGCTAAGATCTGAAAAGATACAAAGTCTCTGTTGGATGTCTACAGGAGACAAAACTGCATGGGGGATTAGAAGAGGAACTGTCGACTATCACTTCATCTTATTCCGAAGTGAATGCAGACACTTTGGGCAAGGATTTGTAATAAAGAAGGAATTGAAGACATTCGGAACGGATTTTTCAACATTTCTTTCCAATCCAGCTAGGTCAAAAAACGATTCAAATCTTCTATCATCATTTCCATTACGTCATTGTGACGCGAAAACAGCTTTATATCGTCCATAAATATGAGGTGGTCAGCAGCGTATGCGGGTTCCCCCTGCCTGAGTTTCCCATCATTACTTTCGGGAATTTTCATTTAGCTTTCGGTTTAGAGCAGGTATTCTCAAAACCGGGCGAAAATGCAAACAATTAAAATTAAATTAGGTCAAAGGGAGCGATAATATTTAATAAAATATTCGAATTTAAATATACTACAAGTATTTATACATGTTTATTTTAAGGTTTCAGATTATTAATATTTCTTCTATAGTGTTTATCCTTAAATTTTATATTCAAAATAGCACGCTGTTTTTACATCCAAGATGTCTTCTCGCTCAAATAAGAAAAGTCGTCATTATCAAAACGAATATTTAAAATATGCGTTTATTCAAAGTACTGAAGATACAAAACAGCCTTATTGTCTTATTTGTCAATGTTCTTTCTCAAATGATGCGATGAAGCCATCACGATTACAGGATCAAGCACCCGGATAAAATGTCAAAGCCGATTGAATATTATCAAACTTTAAAATACAATTTTGAAAATAGAAAACGATCAAATCGTTATTCACAAAGCCAGTACATGATGGTTATGTAACATTTATTTATATGTAGTTGTGGGGTGCGCAGATCACTTCTTATAAAATTGCTGAAATATCAAGGGTCTCACTAATAATTTTTAATAAAAATTCAATTTTTATATTTGATTTATTGTTTTATATTTGATTTTTGAGTTATATACAAAAAACAACTAATTAAGGGACAATTCACAAAAATTTGTATGTGGACAAGGGGCGATAAAATATCTAAGGTTGAGATGACAAAAAAAGGTTGAGAATGCCTGGTTTAGAGTTATCCATTAACAGCACAAAGATTAGAGGTGAGAGAGAATCTCCTGCAGTATACCTCTATTGATTTTAGCTTCTCCCAGTGTTCTGTTTACCAAATTTATACTGATTTCCACTTAGTATTGAGTTTCTTGATAAACATTACCATCCAACTCTGGAGGCCAGATTTTTGCAGGGTCTGAATTAAGAATTCGTGGTCGACTGATTCAAATCTTTTCCTCACAGCCGGTTATCAGTTAGCCAGACGTTGAGCCGATCTAAGTTGTCTTGGAGCCTTTCAGAGGCTTTCTAAATGTCCCGATCCCTTGAGACCAATACAATGTCATCCGCATTACTGTCGGTATGAGAGATCTTCCAGGAAGAGGTTGAAAGGCCCAGAGATAAGGGGGATCCCTGGGGTACTCCGTTGGGCACGAGTCGAGATGTAAATTTCAGGTTTTCCAGGGAACCCCTCCCCTTCGTTCACTTAAAAGGTTGGTGATCTAAAACTTGAGCCTTCGTGGAAATTCTGTTTGAAATATCTTCCTTAATAGGGTTTTCCTTGAGACCGAATCAAAGGCTTTGTGTATGTAGACGGAACAGAGCACCGTCTTTAAGTATCTCTGTTTTCTTGCAAAACCAGTACAAATGAGATCCGTAGATGTCTGTAAGTATGTAGACGTTAACTTCTCATTTTTAAATCCATGTTGAAAAGGCCTTACCGGTAAGAATTCTTTTATTCTTCCAAGAACCAACCTCTCTGAGATTTTTGACATTGACCATAACAAGGAAAGGCCGGTCTGAAAGAAGCAAGATCGTCTTTAGGTTTCAGCATCGACCCCATTAGTGCTTGTTTCCATAATGAGAGTATCACATTTTTGTTGATCGAGAGTTGAAGATATCTGTTAGGAATATAGCTCCTTCGTCATCAAGATTACTGGAATTTTATTTAGACCATCGAGTATGTCGTTTTTGTGGAAGACAAAGTATTCCAGACTTCTTTTACGAAGAAAAAGAAAGGTGCCGACCGTTTCTTAAGTCTTCTGTTTGATGGTAATCTATCCGATTTTCTGTGCTCCTTGTGTGCCATTTTCGCATAAAAATTGATTAAGTTATTCACGTCCTTTTGATCGTAATCCACGTGCCGAATGGCTTTTCACACTTCTCCCGTTGATCTATCCTGTTTCACGCTGTAAAAACTCGACTCCATTTCAAAAATTTATATCTGTGTTCTCTCGCCTTTAATTCGGTATTCAATGTTCTGACACGGATCGTTATATCAGAAGTCATTTGGTTAAACTTATTAAGGCGATTTCTTTCCCTGGCCAAGACAGACTTCCTACAACCACTAGCAACATGAGGTTGGTGTTTGGGTATAGCCATTGCTTTTGCTTCCCTGGAACCGTAGCCACTTCGCCACATAGTAATTGTATGCCACAGGAAATTTCCTGATAATGACTTTCCTTTTGATCCTCACCACAATCGGATTGTAGTTGCATCTCGTTTCACAGTGGACAGACTCTACCATTTTCAAGTCAATTTGTCAATTATGAACCTTAAAATTACAATTACAAACTTCAAATGTCATCTGCATAATTCAATTTGCAAATAAAAACTTCAAATGGCATCTGCAAAACTCAAATTTACAATTTAGAAGTGATCTGAGGATCAGCTTCAATCCAACTGATTAATTCATTTATATTTATTTGATTTTTTTTGAATGTCTTTTACCTTCTCTTTGATGTCTTTCTTTATCTTTATTTTATTTATTTATTTATTAACTCCAAGAGCACCGAGAAAGATAGGTAAGAACTAGCTAATTAGGTGATCCCTGCCTCCAACAACAGCCGTACTCTCCTTACATGATCTTCTGGTGACTCGACCGTAATCCGGAAACGCCTTCTCTTCCTTCTGCAGAGGAACTCAATTGAAGTGCATTTCTTTATAACCGACCGAAATTCCTCTGCATGGGCCACCTTTTCCTAGAGTGGGTTTCCCAGTTCCTTGCAGAAACGTAGGAAACCCTGTCCATTCTTCTGCGTCGCCTCCTCGGAAGCAAGGCTGCCAACTGAGGTGTCAGTGTGGAGCATAATCTTCCTTCTGAGTGAGTTCAAACGTTCCGCTTTCGAACAAGCAATTGCAAACCTCCAGGCTGAGCAGGCATACTCAACCGTCGGGGCAATCACTTGTTGGTATATTTTGCTGACACAATCTTTCAGGGGGAAGGGACTCTTCTTTAACAGAGCTTTCAAGACGTTCCACTTCCGAAGACCTTTAGCTAGGGCTTCCTCTACGTGACTTGAGAACGTCATTAAGGAGTCGAAAACCACGCCAAGGATCTTCTGGGTACGCGAAGAGGGAATAGGTTTGTCTCCAATGAATAGTTCCAGTTCATTCTTGAATTTTCTATCATTAGTAAAGAGGGTGAATTGGGATTTGGATGCAGACACACAACATGTTTGCAGATAGCCAATCACTTACACAGTTGAGGTGTGACTGGACCATTGCGACAGCCACAGAAGGAGATTTATCTCTTGCAGCGATAATCAGGTCGTCCGCATAGGATAGGAACATAATGTCCGGGTCATTAGTAGTGGGTAGGTCATGTAGAAATAGGTTAAAAAGGAGAGGAGATAAAGGGGAGCCTTGTGGGACACTATTGGGTAGTAGTCTTGATCTTGAAGTAGTATTGTCGATACGGACCCTTCCGCGTCGGCCAGTTAAGAAATTTTCCAACCACAGTTTGATGTTCAGATGTAAGTTCGAATCAAATATCTTCCGCGCTAGGAGTTTCCTCGGGACAGAATCAAAAGCCTTTTGTATATCAATGGATACTAAGGCCGTCCGTAGGTGTGTTCCCATGTTGAAACCGTCAGTAATAAACTGGGAGACAGAACACAAGTGGGTCGTTGTGGAACGGTCTGGTCTGAAACCGTGCTGGAATTCTGGCAGTTGTAGAACAGGAGAGATTCGCGTTAATAAAAGCTTTTCCAGTACTTTCGATAAGATACAAGTTATTGAAATTGGGCGGTATGAAGAGGGGGCATCCTTTGGTTTCCCAGGCTTTAGAATTGGCGTAATTAGGGAGTTTTTCCATATATTATGTCGCGAGCGCTGCGAGCGACCGAGCGCAGTGAGCGATCACTCATTTTCTAGATCCGATCAATCAACAAATCTATAAATTGACAAATACCCAGGCTGGTATTTGGGTTTAAATATATTCGATAACAAAAATTAAAATCGATGCCAAAGCAGAATGAGCTTTAAAACCGATTTCATAAATAAAAATAATATTTTAAAATTTATAATTGATATTTTAGAATAATGAGAAAAAATCTAAATGCTTCATAATTTATTAAAATGTCAAAACAAGAATCTTCTGAAGGAGCAAGCCTGTCTGCACAGTTCATTTTTGATTAGAAGACCTAATTTTAGAGATTAATACGAAAAAATAGCAATGAGATCTGTCAAATTATTACCCTCCTCACAACCTAAACCAAATTAGCGTTCAGTATTCATTGATTTTACTTTTTCTATTAAGGTCTACTTATAAATTATTTATGGGATTCAATGGAAACTTAAGTTATTTCAATTTTAATTTTAAATCATGTTAAAATTTTAAATAATTTAATAAATATATTTGTTGATGACAGGCTTGTTAGCTGTCAAAGTCGCCTCTAGCGCTCGATCGCTCGCAGCGCTCGCGACATATTAGGTATCGTACGTAAGTTGATGGAGTCGTTATATAGTCTTGATAGTACGGTCCGTGCCCGGGGTCCCAGGTGTTTGAGCTGAACAGCACAAATCCCGTCGGGGCCACAAGCACGGGTGGGACGTAGAATTTAATAGCCTTGTCAACATCATCCGGTGTGAAGAAGGTGGAATACGGTTCTGGTCGTGGTCCGAGCCGTTCAGTATGTGGAGTGCAAGAGAAGTTTTTATGGCTGATCGATACATAGTACTTCATAATCTTGTTTGCAAGTTTGCGAGCGGGTTCCGAGGAATTGTGGGCAACGGCCTCAGTTCCTCCGTCCTCCTCGCCGATAAGGCAATTGATCCTTCTTAGCGTTTTCCAGAAGGTGGCGCAGGAATTTCTGTGACATAATCGTCCAACGAGACGACTCCACTGAGTCCGTTATTGGTCCGGATCAGTTCAGAAATTTTGATATTCAACGAACGTATAGTATGATATGAGTCATTGGACTTGTTTTTCTTCAGGGCATCCCGTTCTTTGATAAGTGATAGGATTTGTGATGTTAATCTTGGATTGAACTTCTTATATGAAGCGACAGGTATAAATAATTTATCAGCTTGCAAAATGATAGTAGACAGGATCTTGGCCGTCCTTTCCACCGTGCAATTCTCCATAGAGAGATCGAGCAGGCAGTCGTCCACATACAGCCCGAAACCATTCCAGTTAGCCTTCGAGTAATTTTTGAACTTCGTAGGGCGGCGCGTTGGACAGAAAGGCCTTCTAAGTGTCAGTACAATGGGGTTATGGTCGCTCGAGGAGCCATAACGAACATTCCACGAGATATATCCAGCCAAGGATGGAGTGCAAAGAGACAGGTCCGGGGATGTTGGGCTGTCTCTTCTACGGGTTGGTGTCCTTGTATGAGCGTATGGATCGTTTAGGATAGTCAACTTATTGAGTACGGAAAGGATGTACTCGCCACGAATGTCGGCAGGTTGAGACCGGAGCCAGAGCGGATGCTTGGCATTTAGGTCGCCGCATAGCAGCAAGTCCTTCAGTCCGCAGAGTTTCAATAAGTTGGGTGTGTATTTTGGGATAAAAGAAGTCGTCGAGCTTTGCGGCGGGACATATACATTGCATAATGTAAAATGTCTTGAGGGTGAGAGAGGAACTTCTATGGAGATTTGTTCAAGAATAGGATCGTCTTGACACAGGGAGGAAACGAATGTTGCAACGTCGGTGAACACAAGCCCATCCTTGATAATTGTCAATAGTCCTCCGCCAAGACATCTCGTCCGGTCCTTTCGCAGTACACTGTAGCCAGGGAACCGAGGTGTTGGGGATGACGCGGAGAGTTTAGACTCCTGGATGAGAACAATGTCCACTTTTAGTCGGGATAGGAGGGAGCGTAACTCCAAGACCTTGCTTCGGACTCCATTGATATTCAGTTGTAGGATAACCAGAGAGTCGGGCCCCGGATTCGGTTCCACGTCGCCAGCCAGATGTAGGAAAGAGAAAGGGAAATTGAAAGGCAACCCCTCCCAAAGTCGTGGGGAGAGGAGAAGGTAGAACGGTTCTTTTTCATGCAGAATATGCACTGGGCGCAACCACAACAACAGGTGAACCGCATCTTTATTTTCAATCCAATTTGGTCAGTTTTTGTCTTTCTTTATCCTTTGACCCTTTGAGGGTGATATGCTGTTCTCAAATTCACTCCAAGAGAGGAACATAGAGACTGCCAATCGCCAAAATTTTCATGTGTTTCAATTATTATTTTTTTGTATCATCACTGTACTTGCGATATCTTGGTTTTTCAGTGATCAAACAATTTTCGATGACTTGAAAATGGTATATTCCGTAGACGTTAAAGAATAAATTTTAGTAAAAATAAATAAATCAATCAATTAAAATGAATAGGTTCCGAAAAAGAAGTAGTTTTATTATGACTAAAGTGCTTCTATGGAGTTATCTTCAATTCTAGGGCTTTTATGGCTCCATTTGGAGGACGGTCTAAATATATTTCTATTATATATCTAAAAATATTAGCACATATAATTTTTACATAACAATGAACCAAAAACCCAATAGCATAGATCGGGATTGGAAGAATACAAAAAAGAGCTATCATTGTATTGATGTTCCGTGACAGTGGTGTTTCGGCTGTACCAGAAACAGCGTAATCGATATAGCCAGAAATAAGAACAAGCTGAAATTTAAAAACAATGACAAACTGACCAAACAAGAAACTGGAGTTAAGACCAAAAATGTAGTTTTCCATATAATTCCAGGACGTTTTCCAACCATTAGTTCAATTTCAGTTGCAAATTTTTCAAAGCCTAAAACTAAAAAAATGAAAATTAACCATAAACATACGCTAAACATGAAATTTCAGACACAGCAACCCACAAATAACCCCAGCTTGTTCCGTTGTCGTAAATATCCACATAGCCATAACCACCCTAAATAAATGCGATTCAGAAATTTTACTCGGTATGTCATCGGAAGACCAAGGAGAAAGCTTATAAAACAAATGGCACCACGAACTGCTACACTTGCTTTTTTGCCGCAATTTGGAATCATGTTTACTAAGGGCGTAATAAATCCCTCTGTGCTAGCAATCTAAAAAATGATTTTTAAACTATATTACCATTGTCCCGAATCCTAAACAGAACATCATTAAATAAAACAGCGTAGCCCAAAACTGTGCTCCTGGCAGAGCCGAAATGGAAGCGGGGTAGCTGATAAATACTAACTCACTTCCTATGTATAAATTAAAAATATATATTCCAACCGTGTTTGGTAACTTCAGGAATTGTTTTATTAGACAAATAAGCAAGATGTCCTGTAGCTGAAAAAATAGCAAATCCGGAGTAGAACGATGTAAAACTGTTTGCAAACGAAACAAAGAGAACATCAAACAAAAAATTGTTTTTGTATTTGTTAAAGCTAGATAGTGTAATGATTCCTCCTGAACATGTTGACAGTGAATAAAATATCTGTGTTGATGCTTCTTTCCATACCTGAATATAATTAATTTCAAATATATTACCGCTAATGAGGAAATTTTAGATATATCTGGCTGAATATAAAACTGGATCCCAGCTTTTGACCCTTTGAGGGTGACTCCCCTGATGAGAAGTATAGTCAGAATAATGTATGGCAAAATTGCTGTAAAGTAGACGACCTAATTATATTTTAAAAAAGTATGCATATTACTTTGCCAACAGTTTTCACTGATCTGGAAAGACTCAAAAATACCATAATCCAGGCAATCGCATATGTCCATGCTAATCCAGAATTGATACTCCCCATGTCACCAATATTTCCTGTGGTTTGTATTATTTTGTAGCTATTAAATTGCGTCATTCAATATATTACTTAAAGAATTCTGCAGATGCTGTGCCTTTGGTGCCTATTATAGATCAAATATTCAATCGAAATACAGTTTATGTTCCAGGAATTGTTACAGGAAGACCATGGTAATGTTTTACTCCACGAATAATACAAATATTGCAAAAATATTGAAACGAGAATGTTGTAATATATTCCAATAAACATTGAAATAAACACGCAAGAATATCCAATGCCTGGACAATATTAATTTGTTAACATACCTCTAAATATTGGGGAAATATCCCAGCATTGAATCATATCAAGTCCTGTAAACTGCCCCAATGCAACCTCCAAATAGAGAATCGGAACACCGATAAGAAATAGACTTATTATGTAGGGAATCAAAAAAATTCCTTATTTAGTTTAAAAATAATTCGAACCTCCTCCATATTTAAAGCACAAGTATGGAAATCGCCAAATATTGCCGAGACCAATAGCAAAAGACAGCAAAGTTAATATAAACTCGATGCTATTAGACCATTTAAGTTTTTCGCTCATTTTTTTGTCACATAATTTTTTTTATTTATATTAATTCTAACCACAAAATTATTTGTTAGCAATAGTTTGTTAATAGCAATTCCGCGTTGCCATAAGCACGTAGTGACTAAGGTTTCGTTCCTGCAGTACTCTCAACTATCCTTTTAGCCAGTTTTTTTCATGTACCCTTGTTCTTTGCGCGTTTACAAATATTCTCAAGATCGTCACTTGTTTTTGTCGGCCGTTAATAAATTAGATTTTAACCACAACTCATTACTAAGGCAGAGGTGAAGCGTGCATCTTGGCCGATTCCGGAATCCAATTCTGTGTTTCAAGAAGTAATCTACAATAATTTCATTGCAAAGAATCATTTAGTTTATTCTCTGAACATGTCCGAAAAGTCTCTAGCGCGAGGTATCAACTTGCTTGCATAATTTCTATAGAGAGTGTCGTTTTTAATAATCTGTGGCCATTTGATAATCGCAATTTTTTTCAATTGATTTCTATAAAAACCGTCCAGTTTTTCAGGTCCATTTTGATGTTACCCATTTTTCTGAGTTTTATAATAAGATTAATTGAAAAAGAAACTAATTAACTAAGTAATTTTCTAACTAGATCCAGAGCTTTCGAAGTGAGCAGAGGATGGCACTCCACGCACCTCCTCCCCTTCTTCCTCCTCTTCTCTGGCACTGTAGACCTATGAGAAGGTGGGCAAGATAAATTGTACGAACACATTATACAAAAGTATCTGAAAATTTTAGGAGATAAGTTTTCTGCGTATCCAGATACTTCACATACGATGCCAACATTTTTTGTGGGCAATTTTTTCAGCATCGCTCAAAAGCGACCAGTGCCTTTTATTAAACCTCCACTTCTCATCATTGCCTATCGATAGCCGCCGAATCAAAGTTAAGTTTTTTTTCCGAATTGATATTTTATTAATGGTCATAACCAGGGCAACCACAAATATGACCTTAAAAATATGACTTTTTTGACCTTATAATTAGAAAATATGACCTTATTGGTTAGAAAAAATGACGTTATGGCCATATAAATTGAGCAATCTTTTGGCCCTTTTTCGGAGGACTAAAATTTATAAATAATCAGATTTTTAGTAACAAACCTTATTTTTAAATTTTTTGGACTTGTAGTTATCTAAATTAAAATAGTCAAAAATTCAAAATTTTAAATAAAATTTTCCTGAGGGTGGGATTTTACCCACAACCACGTACAGTGAAACCTCTCGAATCCGCTGCTTCTCGAATCCGCCGCTTCTCGAATCCGCTTGTTTTAATCAAAAATTTGAAATTTCCTATGAATGATTCTTGAATCCGCTTGTTTCTCGAATCCGCTCCTCAAGTATTATGAAAAATAATTTTTTTATCTAATTGTAAGTTAAATTAATTAACATTTTAAAATTCTCATTACACGTTAAATTGTATTTTTGTGATGCGTCGCTGTGTTAGACTTTCTATCAACGAAAAAATTTCTATACTACGTTATATTTCTGACAACCCATTCGTTTCTGCACCTCAAATTTCCAGGATTTTTTCTTCACGGTTAAAAAAGAAAATTTCTCCGAGAACTATAAACGACCTTAAATCAAAATCGGACCTTTTGAATAGGACTGACATCAAAAAATTAAACCTAACGAGAATTCCAAAACTCAAATTTAATGAAATTGATGTAGCGATGATAACATGGATTAACTTAATGGAATCTAGTGGAGCAATTCTATCAGATTCGATGTTAATTGCAAAAGCTCTTAAGTTTGGAAAAAATTTTCCAGAATTTAAAGCAAGTCGTGGGTGGCTAGAAAAGTTTAAATTACGAAATGGTATCAAGTTAAGAAAATTTCACGGAGACAGTGGATCAGTAAATCATGATGAAAAATCTATTACTGATTTTAATGAAACAATGAGTTTAAAAATTGAACAATATGGATTGGACAATGTTTATAATGCAGATGAAACTGGTGTTTTTTACAAGGCGATTCCTTCCAAAAGTGTGTGTACCAAATCACGGCCTGGAATAAAGTTGTCGAAGGATCGATTTTCGTTACTATTATGCGCAAATTGTTCTGGTTCCGATAAAAGAAGGCCTGTGATGATAGGAAGATTCAAAAGTCCAAGGTGTTTTAAAAATTTCAACATTGGAAAATATGTTACCTACACCCATTCCAATAAGGCATGGATGAACCGTGAAATTTTTAACAAGTGGCTCAGTGATTTTGATTGTGAACTTGCAAAGAAAAAAAGAAAAATTCTACTTGTAATAGATCAATGTCCATCTCATCAAATTATTTAATAATTATACTTAGGAAACAATTATTGAAGAGGAATCAAATGAGAAAAAAGTTGATCTCTCAGAAGCCTTCAGAGCTCTAGAGATTATTAAAACTTATGCTTCTCAGGTAAATGCAGATATAGATGATCATGAAAATATTATGAAAATTGGGGAAATGTTAAGAAAATCAATTAAAAAAATAAAATTTCTGATTTTTTTGAATATAAATAATTTTATGTATTCAGTCATTTGTATATAAAAAGAAATACTTAATCTATATTGTAAGTTCATATTTCAACTATAAAATATTATTTAAATTGCCTCTCGAATCCGCCGATTTCTCGAATCCGCCGATTTTTTGGTCGGTCCCAAAATCGGCGGATTCGAGAGGTTTTACTGTACTTCCCAGAAAAACATGGTTAATAAATCATTCACCTTATGTCAGTTCTAGCAGAACTTATATATTATTAAGAATTAAAATTTATTAAAATAAAACATTAAATAAGGTTTAATATTTTCATCCTTGAAGTTTCTGCCTTTCGCTAAAAGTTTATTTAGCATCGAGAAACTTCTTTCGACAGATAATGTGGTTCCCGGACATTTCCATAAATACACGAATAATTCAGGAGGGAAATCTCTCAAATTAGCTTCTTGAATGCTATTTCATGGCATTGAATTTGTTCTTTTTAAATATTGTGCAATCTCACATGGATCTTTCCCAAAGTCGATAGAATGAATACATTGAATAGCATCTTTAACAGTATAAAAAGTACTAGAAACAAGATTTCTGGAATGTGTCTCACTAGGCAGTTTAAATCCCAAAGTTTTAAAAAAAAGTTTGAAAATAGACATCCCTTAATTTGAACAACGGAATATTTGTTTTGGTCATCATTTCGACCAAGCTAATTGCGAAAGACTCTTCGGAAACCACATCTTTAGAAATCAACTTAATTTGTACATTAAATTTTCCTGATTCTAATCTCTTTTTGTGTTTCAACGTTTGGCGATGTTGTTCAACGTTGAAACTTTTTCCATATTTAACAGGAACACAACATTTTAAACAATAAAGTCTCCCGTGATCATCCTCTTCGAATTCGTTAGGAAATTTGTTAATTATATTATATATTTTCTTTTTATTTGATTTTTTAGGTTTAGGCATCACAACAAATATATTTAAGCGTGCTTAATCCACCTTGTATAATTGATCAGTTTAGCTTTTTTTGACGAAAATTAAATTGAGTTCTTAAAAATTGTTGGAATTTTACCAATTTACAATTCAATTCTAACCTGCGAACAATTAAAATTAAAATACAGTCTAAATAATTTCGGCCAAATTCATATAAATGTAGCTGCACACTTTTTTAATTACTTAAGCTTCGAAAAAAATTTTCAGGGCCTCCTTAGAAAAGCAAAATCCTAGAGTTTCTAATAAACTGACTCCAAAAAACTAAAAGAATAAAAACATAAACTTTTCCGAAGATAGTATCTAACAGTTAGTTAGTTGATAAGTTGGATCCGACTTTGCTAATATATAAAAACCTGCTGGGTATTAAAAATATTGACTGTTAATTGATCTTTCAGAAGAGACTTGAAGTTAACAAATACAAAGTGTGGGACAAGAGGTCAAAAAACAAAAAGGGGATTTATTATTAATTAGATGTAGTTACTTTATAATTTGTAATGCTAATTATTATAATTCAAAAAATAATAAATAAATTTGTTTGTGTATGTGTTGATTTCATGGATCCAAGATTACCGGTGATTGAAATATGTAATGAACTTACTGAAGTATAAATACGTTTATAAATATAGAATATATCATTTCTATCCGAGAACGTCGATAAAATAACAACCTTGCTCAAAAGATTGCCGTCTGTCTGTGAAAGCCTTCCTTCTGACGTTTTTCTTGGAGTTTTTAACAAACTAATAAAGCCAACAATTGGTAGTGGGGCATCACTTAACGTTAGCTGAACTTATCTTCAAATGTTCTCGCAATCTATACAGCGGTGTCTCTTTATACGATGCTCTCTGTCATCTTTTCGTGGTTAGTTGTGTCCATTTATAATAAAATAGTGTCTTTGTGGATTAAACAAGAAAGTGTTGGTTGTCTTAGTTGAGAATTTTGTCCCAAAGTTAATAAGTCTTATCTTAATAAAAGGCTTTAACAAAACTGCCTCAATCCAGGTTCATTGCATTAATAAACTAATTTAAAGATCATTTCTACAGTGAACTGCTTGTTGTATCAGTCTCCTCGTATGGCAGTCGACAAACTATTCCCACAAAGTCCGGGATTCAAACAGAAAATGTTTTTTTCGATATTTTATTAAAACAGGGTCGATTTATTCAAAAGTATTTTTACTTTTGGCGGTATACAAAAATATTTAATATTCAGACGTGGAATATCAGGCTGGGGTCTTTGAGTTACTTAATCACATCTACACACCCGGTGTGCTTCAAAGTGTATTGTCAGACTGTTTGGAGGAAGGAATGAATACTATTTTGAATAACCTTAACGAGTCTAACTACGATGAGGTACTTTATTCCCCCAAAATTGGTAGAAAACACGAGAAATGTTAAATCTAGTCAATAAAAAAATGTCCACTGGGGTGAGGACTGCGGCTGGCTTGGAAATTTGTGTAGGGGGTTTCAAAATAGGGAAGGGCTGGCTTGATTTTAGCGAATGCACAAAAAAGTTTACATATACCGAGATTGTACCTGCTTTAAATGCATTTAGGCATCTGGGGATCTTCCAATCATAATACTTATATCAGAGATTGTTATATTCACTGCAAATGGTGGTAGCATTGAAGTACATTTGTAGGCTTAGATTTGGTCATAGTGGCTAATGACAGTGTTTATATACAGTTTAAATGGCCGGTTGGTCATGCAATCACCATCAGACTGGCTCCCGACGAAAATTCCAGTTCGTTCATTTCTTATCTTGAAAATGAATTTCTTGCCTTCAAAAATCGAGTTATTTATGCTTCATTGACATAATTTAGACAAACGTGAATGTTTGTGAAAACGCGGAGGAAATGTTATTTTTTGATAATATTAATTAGGAGTTGCAACGTGGGAAATACTAATAAATCAGTACAATATTTTGGATTATGTTAGCCCAATAGAGTCGTTAGAGCTTCATCACAGAATAAACCAAAACGTCGTTCAAGCCTGTTTTTATCAAAGATGACGGCTTGGAATCGAAAGGTATTCTACTTTGTTAATATAATTAAGAATGATAAGCTAAAAAGGGGTTCTTTACCTCGTGTGACAAGTGAAGAAGGTCTTTGTTCTGCAGATTATATTACCGACAAAAATTCATTAAAAAAGCATGTCGATATTCTCGGAAACAAGGACGGATCATACCAACAAAGTTCTTTTAATTCATTGGTACCAAATCTCGTGGAACCTTCTCCTGAAGAATTAAAGCATAATTCAAACAATCGTCGCTCAATATGTGGAAATAAGTCAAATTTGGAAGAAATTGACATTTTTTCTCCAAAAAAGCGTCCCCGTCAAAATTTGGTAAAGACTCCTTCAGTAGATATGGTTGCAAATTCCATGGCAAAGCGTGTTGACAAATGCATCGAGTTCATTGAACATACAACGAGTAAGCGGACAAGGTTTTGTTATAATACAAAAATGCATTTGTAGTGAAATTAATATCGCCATTCGAAAAGTTTTAAAAGAGAATGAAGGACTAGTTGACAGGACAGAGAAATTAGCACTCAAGATGAGAGGCGAGGACGAGAGAATGCGAGTACTAATTGTTGCTAATGGTTTATCAGATATCGTCGTCTATTTTATTAAATAAAATAACGGAGACGGTTAAAGTCCATGAAGAAAAGTATACTTTTATTGGTTGTTTTCAGTATTAATAAGTACGAGGAACAGCTTCTCATAATAAAACAAGAAATGAATAATCTATTAATGGAGATTAATGATGTTTAAATTATATTTACTTAGTATTAGTTGAAGAAGCCTGAGATTAGTTGTTCTACGGTTAAAAATAAAATGATTGAATATATCAAAGAACAATTCAAAGATTAATCATTTTTGTGATCGTTTTTTTTTCTTTGTTTATAATAAATTCGATGCTTTTAAATGATTTGATTCAAATAACAGTTTTTATTTTTTGTGGATCCTATTAATATAAAATATAATCGTTTTGATGTAATAAAAGATCGGATACTGTGTGGGACGTTGAATTGACGATTTTTTACTAGGGAACTATGAGTTTTTCTTTGAAAAGCAAGAAATATAAAAATTAAATATTATATTCTTGCGTATAAAATCACAATATTATTGTTTTTTGGAAATATAAGTGATTATCTGAACCTAAAAACATTGCCTCTTTCGAAGTGCGTATTGAGATATTCAACTTAATCCACACATTCAAATTCTCGCACAACGATTGAAGTCGATGGGTTTTGAACTTTTTGGACCGCCTCAATATTTTTTTGTTTTCAAAACGACCAAAATTTTATTCAAAAAGAATAAATTATTTTTGGTAGAGACCCTACAAAGTGTTCTAAAAACTGAGGTGTTCCAGCTCAGAGGTCTTTTCAAAATCGGAGTTCGACTGTTTTCTGTGAAAGATAAAGGCTTTGTCACCATTTTGGGAAGGTGAGGTATAGATACTTAAAAAGCGAATCTGTCATTTAAATGTTGGGACCTGGTAAATATTCGCAAACTTATCGACTGTTTGGTGAAATCTTAGATACTTGCTACTATTGATTTTAGACGATGGGGTGGGGCTGGGTGGTGATCAAATTCTATAGACATGAAATTTATCTTCCTTAGGGCGAGAGGAATTACGTGGCGAATTAACGGTCAACATTGTAAGACTGTTTTTTAAAAAGCATTCAGAAACGTTGGCTTAGTAGTAATTACACGCGACTAACAATTCAACGAAAATTAAAATTTTTCGGTATAAGCATTAAAATAAACTCTCATCTTGATAGAAAATTTCTGATAGATTTTTTTCATTTGTTTAAAGTAAAGATTTGATGAAGATCAAGTATTTACAAATTTCAAGGATAATTATTAATTATCGCCTATGTGCGAAAATCTGTCGCTTTGGGCTGCACAGTTTATCGTGTAGACGCTGTGCTGACCGTATCCCGCGGCATTCAAAAAGATGCGGAAGTACTCCTCACTTACGGAGAAGTTCCAATTCCTTCCATTCGCGGTTGAGACTTCCGGTTCCTTGGGCAGTAAGGCAATCAGCTTCGTTCAGGAGATCGGGTCCCGCATGTCTGCTATCACAGGCGACGCCCGCGAATCAAGATGGCTTTTCGAGCGGATATCCCTTGCGATAGTACGCTCTAATTCTTTCTCGATCGCGTCGGTTTCCCGCCGGTTTAATTAATCAACATTAATTTTGACAATTTTCAAATCTGGAATCAGATTGCCTAAGGAAAAAAAATTATTAATTAGGATAATTTCAAGGATAATTATAATTTTCAAGTATTTGTAATACTCAGTTTGCAGGGTATACAAGTTTTAACGATATTTCGAAGATATGCAAAAGGATTTTCCTCAAAATATAAAAATGGCTGGCTGATTCATTTTGACAACTTTTCGACGAAGAAAACTTTTCGAAATTTTCTCAAATTGCCGAAAAAATGACGGAAACAAATATGGCCAATTTGGGAGTATTCACTGTACTTGTTCTGGTATCAAATTTAGACATTAAAATTAGGAATCGGTTTGTCGTCAAAAAAAGAAATTATTAATGTTTAAATCCTTGAAATTAAAATCGCAACTATTAATTCGCATTTATGAACTTTCGTTATTTTCATTGGATTATTATTACATATTTAATATGGGGAATAATTGGAATTTTAGGAACAATTTTAATTTGGAATAACGACAAAACTAAAAATATTTCTTACCCAATTCCCTACATAAGGTAAAATTTTACAGTCCTTAAAAATAGTGATATCGCAAATGAACGTCCTCAAAGTTCTTTTTTTTCGTTATTCTTCACTATTTCATTTCTAAATGGTTCGTTAGTTAATTTATACAATAGCATTAATTATCGAATTGATTATTTTATTTCGCAATCGTCGCGAACTAACAATTTTGAATAAATCTCAACGTTTAAATAATTTTTTATTCGTTAATGCTATTATAACAGTATTTGGACTTTTGATTCCAGTGAATTTCCAAGTATTTTTGTTTATTTAAAAGTTTATAGCTCGACCCACTTTCGAAGTTACACTTGTATGCTGCTCTCGTCGGGTTTATTGGAAATACATTTGGAGTTTGTTTGCTCTCTGTGGTCTCTACTATGCTTTACCCAAAGTTCAAGTGTAAGAAAGATATCATAATTCAATGGATATTATCAAGTTTATTGTTCATTTCATTTTCATTGTGTATTTTATTTTTTTATTAAAAATTATAGATTTCATATTTTTAATATGTGCAAAAATAAATGAGAGTAAAGTATGATTTGTTTTGTTATAAAATAGGTATTTTATACTGTGAGTTCGGTTTTTGAATGGGCAATGTTGGTAGTTATGTATTTCTATTTTGGTTCTTATTATTTTGAATTTCGGAAACTCGGAATCGACATCTTGTGGAGTGAAACATCTAGAAATTGTCAAATTTCAATTAATTAACGCCATTTAAAAATTTAGTTAAACAATAAAATGTCTTTTTCATTATACTGAAATCTGGTTCAAATAATTGTCACAAACAAGTCTTGAATATTATATCTCTACATATAAACTAATTTTGGTATGTACGGCTTGTCAAATCGTGTCGTGTTAAATTAAAATTTACTAAACTCATCTCCTCATGTAGTAGAAATTATTATGGCTAATTTGTCACTATTGGGAAATATTAAAACGATATGCAAAATCAGTTCTATGTGTCTATTGAGATACGTAAAAGACGAATTGCGAGTCATCTCCAAATCTGGACTGTAAATAAATATCGAAAAGAAAATACTCTTTTTGGATTCTCTTGATCGTTCAAAAGAAAAAGGATCAAACAAAGTTGACTTTAAAAACAATTAATGGTTACCTAAGATAATATAAGCCCAAGTTATCTTTTATTTTCTTGCGAAGTTTTAATTTCGGGATCTGGAATTCAGCAGAATTATCTATTGGGATCTTTACTTTTTGTCTTTTCCATGGACCAAAATGACGCTAAATTATTGGTACTCTAAAGATGTTAATTTCAGTGAATCTTTTGATTGTCTTTTGTCCATATAAATTTCAATTATAGACTCCTAAGTCGTGGTTAGTAAGAGAACCCCTGTAAATCTGTGCTTCAACATTCTTCACTTAAACACGTAATTTAGTTATAAACTAAAAAATTGATGTAAGTTGTTTATACGATTACCATCAGTTATCATTAAGGTAACCACTAAGTTGATCTAAAAAATCAAAAATTGACCTCCAAAAGTCATACAAAATTAATCCAAAAAGAGGAAAATTGACCAAAATGTAGACCTACAAAGAAGTTTCTCAGACAATTTTTATGCAATAAATTTTTCTAGAAACATGAGCTATGTAGAATTATATAAAAATTCCCAAATTTTCTAGTTGACAAGTCAGGCAAGATTCCTCAGATATACTCAACAAACCACTTGTTATTCATAGACGACCTAAAAGTGTTTGCTCAAAAGGAAGATACTGTAATGAAGATGATGATCGAGGTTGATCAATTTTTTCAAGCTCCCGGATGGTAGCAAAATGCTGAAAAGTCTGGAACTAATCTTGAAGGGTCGAGTGGCAAAGATGCGCTGCTTGACGGGGTTGATGGTTATCGTTAGCTTAAAGTTTTGGAAAACTGAAAAATGATACGATGATTTTTATATCGAATTTAATCAAGGAGAGAATTAAAGGCCTGGCAGATTCAAAACTGAATTGTGCAAATTTTTTCAAGGCTGTTAATGAGCATGCATTGTCGTTGTATAATTACTACACTCCTCGACAAAAAAAATGATTCAAAATTCATATTTAGTTTTTCTTTGAAAATCTGATAAATATTCTAATTTCAAAAAACTTAGTAGATTAGTTGTAATTATTATTTAATTTTAATAAAATATTAGTTAATTACTTTAATTTGGAAAAGCCATAGTCAGAGGCAATACTCTGGCTATCTGCCAATGACGATTTTTCTCTTGTCCTTTCTTTATTAATAAATCTAATATAAAAAAACTCAATTGGGTTCAGATCAGGAGACTGGGAATATCGAACCATGAGAATTTGAGAATGTTGAAAAGAATGTGCGCAAGGTCACCAAATACACACGAAACCTAAAAACAAACATAGACTTTATCTTCCAAGAGACCGACTAAGAAGAGGATTGGTCTCTGTGGTGCATAAAAGCAAGCGAATACTTCTTGAAATTTACAAAGACATGGAGATGAAGGCGTCCTATCGTTTGAGGAGAGAGGGAATCCCGAGGGCCGTCAGATCTAAGAAAACACACATGGCCACTATTAGGAAATTCCTATGCAGAAAATAGCAATTTGCAACTCCGGAAAGCCCCAAACTGAACGTTTTACGAAGAAAGCCCCTTCACTCGATTTTTTTCAACTGCTATGGAGATTTGGACGTTGATCTGAAGAAATTGTCCTGGTGGCTATCTCCCGGGAACAACTCTCCGCAGTTGGAGGGAATGCTGTGTATAGTTCAGGACCGCAACTTATTCTTTGACAACGATGGTAGTAGTTGCAACTATTGGAACGCTGCCAAAAAGACTGTAAATCATCTTGTCACAAAATGTGGCAGAATGTTGAACAGCCATTACCTGTATTGCCACAATGAGGTAATAATATGCATTCACTTATCTAGAAAGTTAAAGACACACTCCGTTAAGTCAACTATCTCTAATGAAGTGGTCGAAATACGGGTGGATACGACAATCAAGACAGATACTAAAGTAAATAATAATAAACCGAAATCGAAGCTGGGATTAGTTCTCAACATTCTTTGAAGCATGTGGAAGTCGAGAAATTATATAAATATGATCTCTTGACAAGCGATTTAAAGTTAATACACAATACAAATGTGAACGTCATACCACTGGTCCTCACATGGGATGTAATACTATCTAAATTTTACAAACATCATCAAAACTCGCTAAAAGTCGAAGATTCAACTCGTGCCTATGTCCAGACGATCGTGATGAAAAATACATTCAAGAACATGCGTCCGGAATACAAACTTTCAGCTACGACGACAAATCATGTAAAAAGTATTGGGGGAATCAATGAGGCACTGAATGGAGGAAGTAGTCACCACGAGACATCAATGGAGGACACGGACGCTGTATCCAGCCCATGAGTCCAGCAGAAGGAGGCGAGGAGGAGGAAGATCGAACCAATATTATCTGGATTAGATATTTTTTAACTTTAAGTAATTTACTACAACACAAAAATAACAATTTCTTAAAAATCGTCACCAAAAAATCAGAACATTACTTTGATTTATTATTCTTTTTCTCTACGAAAATATTATAGCAATAACTTTGAGTGGTTGTTGACTGAACTTCTCTTTTGATAATCCTGTTGACTGCGACTTTATTTATCCGTGATTTTTTAATCTTGCGTTCTCCTAATTCACGACATTTTTTAATGTGTCTTTCTATTCTATCCTGTACCAATAAAGTTAACGATTTTACCATTTCGTTTTTCATCATGAATTTGTTCGGGTCCTCTCCACGAACTTTAACATAACCTAAATACTGAATAAAAAATGACAACTCCAAAACAGTAAATTTATAGCGTAGAGTTCAAGGAGATTTATTTTTGCATATTCAAGGGGACTCGACTGTTATATATTGTGTAAAATACCTTCTCTTTAAAGTCCTCCAAAGTAGTGTATTTTATAAAATCGTCCAAAGTGTTATCGATGGTCATCAATTTATCATCTAAATCCATTATGTCGTCATTTAGTTCTCCAGGTAAAGTAGAACTCATTCTTCACAAATATATGAACTATATACTCAACTACAACAACAAGACACCTATTTAAATTAAAACGAGATTTTATTTAAAAATAATAAATTAAACAAAAATAATATTTTTAAAACTAATATATTATTCGATCACAACAGAATCAGAAATTGCTAAAAAATTACAAGTAAAAAAACTTTTAATATTAAATTTTAGACATTTTTCCTCAACAGGCTTGACAAATAAAAATACAAGCAAATAATTGAGGAAAATAACAATAAAAATGACACTCAAACTCACTCCAATCACATATTTCGGCAGTTCTTTCCGACCGACACACAAATAGTGTTTATTCCACATGGACATGAATAGTACGGACTAATGAGTCATTTTAACAAATAAACATTGTCGTGAACGTCCAGACATTGACTATGTCTCATTTTTTGTACTCTTTCATACTGTTTTTTGCATGTTGAACATTCCTGTCTGGAAATAGATATTTGTGGGAGTTGACTATATAAATATTTCTATTTGATAAATTTAATAGTAATTTTTAATAATCTTAATATATTATTAAATACTTTTGTTGTGGCACCACCCAGACATTCTGAAAGTGCACTCGAAGCGTTAAGATAGTCGAGGTAGTGAGCCGAATAGTCACCATTTTTCTCACAACAGGCTATTTATACTATGAAATAAAATCCCTACCGTCACACGACCCTCTTTTCCACATATTAAGTAGGGATTTTGCGAGAATGCCATCATATTCGAGGTACTGTTCTCTATACCGGGGAATGTCCATACAGTTCTCGATAATCTTTGATAATTAGGGGAATTACAATTCGATGATGAATGTATTTCAATTGATTGTGATGTTCAAAACAATTCCCACAGGCTGTAAATGGGTGAGTATTCATTCCAGAACAGCTTATAAGATTAGCTAAATTATGGCTGTAGTTGGCCAGGAGAGAATAGCATGTTGATTTCCATGTTTGGTTCATTCCAGTTAAATTGGCCACAATTAATAAAAACATCCAACAATTTGAAATGTAGAAAAATTTTATTTTTTAAAACAAGTATATAATTTTAGATAAATTGAAAGATATTTATCAAAATAAATAAATTTAAATACTATTAGATAGAAATGATCTATGATCTATGGAGATGGTGTAGATTTTGTTTTG
>NW_021834621.1:0-12500 GCF_006345805.1 Octopus sinensis
GTATGTATATAATATATATAATATATATGTGTGTGTGTGTGTGTGTAACATATTTTAAAGCTCTTGATTTGAGGGTCTTCCTTCGGCTCCGGTTTCTTCTGGTGCAAAAAAAAAAACGCTTTCCTTTCGAACTCTTTTTTATATACTTTCCCTATACTTGCACCTAACCCGTTCACCATATGTATGTGGGTGTGTGTGTGTGCGTGTAGCTATATATATGTGTGTGTGTGTGTATGTATGTATATATGTACATGTGCATTATATATATATATGCTTTTTTTTCTGTTCCGATTGCCTAGTGCACCGCTTCAGATAACATTCTATCTCGTGTATTATTCCCTCCCTCCCTCCCTCTCTCTACATCTCCCGCTCCCTCCTTCCCTCCCTCACTTCCTCTCTCCATCCCTCCCTCTTATATTCTCTTTCTTTTATTTCTTCCATATTTTTTTCACCCTTTTCCCCATTTCTCTAATTTCTTTCTTGCTTTTTTCTTCTCAATTTTTCTTCTTTCCTCTTTCCCTTTAATACTTTCTTCCTCCCTTCTTCTTTTCTCTTCTTTTACTCTCTCATCAACTTCAATAACTTTCTCTTCTTTTTTCATCTTTCATTCTTCTTTTTTCTCTCTCTCCTTCATCTTTCCCATTGCTGTTCATATTCTTTTGATAACCCATTTCTTTCTCTCAATTCTTATTCTTTCTTGTTCTCTCTCTTCCTCCCCCCTCTCTCTCTCTTTCTCTCAAAAATTATTCACCTTTGAAGAAACGAAAGTAGAAAAAACATGGCCCAATTCTGAACAAAGGACAATTTTTACACACACACACACACACACTAAAGACACACACACACACTAAAGACACACACACACACACACACACACAGATGTGACTGACTGCCAATCTATTTACGTATCTATCTACCTGCCTATCTATCTTTCTCAGTATTCACACACACACACACGCGCACGCACACACACACATATACACACATGCATACACATACACACACTAAAGACACACACAGATGTGACTGACTGCGAATCTATTTACGTATCTATCTACCTGTCTATCTTTCTCAGTATTCACACACACACACACACACACACACACTCACGCACACACACACTTAGACACACATATGTACACACAAAATACTCCACATACACCCACACATGCGCGCACGTGCATACAAGCATAGAAGCACACGCACTCACGCGCGCGCGCACACATATTGACGGTAGAAGACGTCTTCCTGTACACCTTGACTTTGTTTTCGGTATCTCGCCATTTTAGGTTATCAATCCTCATGTTAACTTTTATATTCCTTGAACTTTCCTTCCTCTCTTATTAGTCCTGCAGCATGGAATACTTCTCACTTATGGATATCTAATACACACGCGCACACATGTGTGTGTATCTATCTCTCTGTCTGTCTGTCTGTCTATCTCTCCCTCTCTGTACCTCTCTATATATGTATGTGTGTGTGTGTGCATCTATATATGTAATTAGATAGCTAACGTGATGTATATATACATGCCTTCATACACACAGGTATATATAGATACACACATACGTGTGTGTGTGTATATAGTATATTATAGATATATATATAATATATATAAGTATGTGTGGTGTGTGTGTGTGTGTGTGGGGTGTGTGGAGGCGCCATGGCCCAGTGGTTAGGGCAGCGGACTGGCAGTCGTAGGATCGTGGTTTCGATTCCCAGACCGGGCGTTGTGTGTGTTTATTGAGCGAAAACACCTAAAAAAGCTCCACGAGGCTCCGGCAGGTGGTGGTGATGCCTGCTGTACACTTTCAACCACTATTTCTCTCTTTCTTCTGTTGGCCTGCTCGCTTAGCAGCAGGATGGCGTCGTTCGAAGGCTAAAACAATGCGAACGCATTGTGACCAGCGATGTGTAGCAACATCTGATGGTCTGGTCGGTCACGTGATCACGTGATATATATATATATATATATATATATATAATGTATGCATATGTACATATGTGTGCATCTATATATGTAATTTGATAGGTAGATTAATGTATATATATATATATATATATATATATGACTTCATACACACACATATATACATACATTGATTCATACGTGGTGTGTATATATATATATATATATATATATATATATATATATAAAATATATATGTATGCATATGTATATATGTGTGTGTGAGGATATATATATATACATATATATATATATGGAGGCGCAATGGCCCAGTGGTTAGGGCAGTGGACTCGCGGTCGTTGTGAGTGTTTATTGAGCAAAAACACCTAAGCCCCACGAGGCTCCAGCAGGGGGGGGGCGATCCCTGCTGTATTCTGTCGCCACAACTTACTCTCTCTTTCTTCTGTTGGCCTGCTTGCTTAGCCGGGGGGTGGCTGGCGGGTGGCGTCATTTGAAGGCTAAAACAATGCGAAGCGCATTGTGACCAGCGATGTGTAGCAACATATTGAAGCCTGGTCGGTCACGGTGATATATATATGTATATATATATATATATATATAATATATATAT
The DNA here is from genome assembly GCF_006345805.1 of Octopus sinensis. Lineage (NCBI taxonomy): Eukaryota > Metazoa > Mollusca > Cephalopoda > Octopoda > Octopodidae > Octopus > Octopus sinensis. The sequence goes on from NW_021834621.1 coordinate 2,541, forward strand.
ATATAATATATATATATATATATATATTATATATTATATATATATACACACATATATATATATTAAACTTATGCCGACACTGATCCAATTTTGTGCCGAATGACCCTCAACGTTACGAGAACAAACAACCGTGACGGACTGAGAACCCGATGTTGATTGGCCCCCAACATTTGGCGTCTACGTTGACCACATAGAAGCTGTCGTTATACATTGTGGAAATCGAACTCTTTATTTGGGGACCAAAACCAGCTGCCGAGAGGAAAAGTGTCAATTATTGATAGTTAACCCTATCAAATGATTTTGGTTGACCTCAATTGATCCAAGCCCCATCCACATCACCTTTTTGACGGATTCTCTCTATGACTGATCGTATGAAGTAGTGATAGTCATGGGAAGATCTATTCGGGAGCACACACATATGTGCGTAATCAATCAGACGATCGATGACAAGTACCAGCTTCTTCGCTGACATGTTGACTAAAATCTTGAAGTTATATATGTACAGGTGCAGGCGTGGCTGTGTGGGAAAAAGCTTGCTTCTCAACACATGGTTTCGGGTTCAGTCCTACTGCGTGACACCTTGGGCAAATGTCTGCTATTATAGCCTCGGGCCGACCAAAGCCTTGTGAATGAATTTGGTAGACAGAAACTGAAAGAAGCCTGTCGTATATATGTATATATATGTATATGTTTGTGTGTCTAAGTTTTACCCCGCAACATCGCTTGACAACCAATATTGGTGTGTTTACGTCCCCATAACTTAACGGTTCGGCAAAAAGGGGCAGATGGAATAAGTACTAGGCTTACAAAGAATAAGTCCTGGGGTCGATTTCTTCGATTAAAGGTACTGCCTCAGCATGGCCGCAATCAAATGACTGAAACAAGTAAAATAATAAAAGAACGTACATTATGCAGAGACACACAGCGTTATGGGTCCAAAATAATGTGACCCCTCTTATTCGAATCCTTTTTTTAGCAGGGGATTTTCCCGTTATCACCGTGACCGACCAGGCAATCAGATGTTGCTACACATCGCTTGTCACAATGCGCTTCGCATTGTTTTAGACTTCAAATGACGCCACGCCGCTGGCTAAGCAAGCAGGCCAACAGAAGAAAGAGTGAGAGAAAACTGTGGGGAAAGAGTACAGCAGGGATCGCCACCACCCCTGCCGGAGCCTCGTGGAGCTTTAGGTGTTTTCACTCAATAAACACTCACAACGCCCGGTCTGGGAATCGAAACCACGATCCTACAACTGCGAGTCCGCTGCCCTAACCACTGGGACATTGCGCCTATACATGGAACAATGTAGCATATGAAAATACTGTTCGTTGAGTAAACGACCTCAATCAAGAGATTTACCATTCACCGCGTGATGACTCATAGCTTCCTGTGTTTCAGTGATTGTCATTGGCGTTTCACAACACTCCGCCTTTACTGCCGAGAGTTGTGACAAGCCGTCGGGTTAGGCATTGAAGTCTACCTTGCAATTCGGTTTCGCCACACGAAGATAACTGAATGCCTCTGAAAAATTTGTACACATTCGTTTCAGTTAAGGAAGCACGGAGCTCTTTGTGGTGTACCAAAGACTGAATTCTGGCTTTGTTGCAACGTTGCGCCTTTGCCATCGAACAGCTTCCTGCGTGTTTTAGAGCACGCGCCTTAACATCGACAGCGCAAACTCCATGCTTCACGTTGAAAAATTGGTGGTGGCGGCGGTGATGGCGGGGGGATCGATGATGATTAGTATCGATAGTAAATGGTGCTACTGTTGTTGAGGATAGTGTGGGTGTGTTGTTACTTAAATGCACCAACCAAGTCCGTTCTTTCGAACTAGCCAGCTTTTTTTCTTCTCCTTTCTATTGAACACACATTTTGTTATTTCGTGTATTCCTCATCATCTTCGTCACATGACATCTGAAGTGAACAGAGGCAAGTCTTGGCTGGTTTTGCTCTAAAGCTGTAGTGGTGGTTCTTTTTGATGTTGACTGAGGACTTCCTTTGCTGTTGTCGGTGATGTGGAAGCCTGCTTTCAGTTGTCAATCTCTGTTGTTGTTGGCTTTGGGGTTTTCGGTGTTTCCACAATTGAGACGTCTAGTCCTACCGTGTCTTCCACTGCCACCTGCAGCAACTACCCCCAAACACGTATTAGAACGGGGATCCTATTCAGCGTCTCAGATTTCACCTGAATCAGCATCTGCAGCCCCATCCCAACCCAGTTTTCCAAGGAATCATTTTATTCCTAGTAGAGAGCTAAGGTCCTCCAACACAGCTCATTTTACTATGCACTAAGGATCTAGTTCAGGTGGTGTGTTTGACTATTGACTCTGCTCGCTCCTTGTCTTAAGTAAATTGGTGTCAGTATAGAGTACGCACTTCTACGTGAGACAGTTGAATGCTTTTGGTCCAGGATCTCCGAGTGAAAATCCACTTATATGCAACTATATTGGTTGACACGTGTGACAAAGTCCATGTCGCTCTAGTTCAGCTTGTTCTGGGGAGATTCACTGAAACCTATATCTCTTCAATGCTATACATCTTTATACCATTGTTCTTTTATCTGTTCACTCGAAGATTTCCTGTGGCATCGCGCCTATACCTTTTCTCGATCGTCTGTCGATGTATCTTTCTTTTCCTTTAGAGTCTCAATGTTTTTGTTCACTGGGACGAAATCAAATGTTTTTGCAGCACCAGCAAATGAATGACTTTTAATTAAGTTTCCACTGCTGCACTGTTATCTTTATTGTTCAATTCAATTCAATTCAATTTTTATTGGCTCAAAAAGCAAAAGCAAGGCAATGTAGGGGGACAGGGAGTTAAGTACAGGGAAGGTGGTTATACAAAGAGTTTAGGCCATTTCTGGTCAAGAGAGACTTTGAACCGAGCGGTCGTCGGCATCTTCACTATCTCGTCCGACAGCTTATTCCACGGATCCGAAACCCGGACGGAGAAAGCCCCTCCCCTTCGATTGAGATGAAATCGTCGTAGATAGAGCTTTTCGGAGTGACCCCGCAGCCCACGCTCTGGAGCAGGAGTGAAGAACAGCTCTTTCGAGAGGTTGTCATTGTTGCTATCAATGATTATCCCTGGTGTAGCAGTAATAGCTTCATTGCTGCTACAAGGGTGGGAGCGGCGGCAACGGATCCTTCTTCCCCATTTATGATTTTATGGGCAAAGATGACAGCTTCAGTTTTCCTGTCGCTGCTTTGTTTGGCACATCACCGTTACTGTCACTCTCGTTCCTATTGTTGTTGATGGTGCTGATATTGTTGTTTTTGTTGTTGTTGTTGTTGTTGTTGTTGATGTGGATACTGGAGCTACTGCTACAGTTGCCGATCATTACTATTCTTGTGGTACTGTATGATGGGAGGTGTTGACTTCGAGCGACCATTTCACCTTCAAAATAATTTCCCCATCTTCCTGTCTTGCTGAATGGCCGACAAGACGGAAATGAAGAAGCTGTTTTAAAATTTTTGTTTGCATTTGAAAAGCAAACATTCTTTATAAAATTTTGCCCATAAGGTAAATAAAAAGAGGGCTGATCCTTCTTTCACAGACCTCTTCGTCTTAGCAAGATAAAACAATACAATTAACACATGCAACCCCCTAGGAAGAAAAGCAGGACACGAAATTACGAAACTTTTAAAACTTAAGCAGCTACGATGGGTATTAATAATAACTGCTTCACATTTTGGCCCACGGTCAGCAGTTTTGGAAAGAAGGCACCTGTATTTGTCTGGTACTTCATTTTATCGATATCAGCAAGGGTTATCTCGGTGGGGTTTGAACCCACAGCACAGTCGGAATAAATACTACAAGGCGTTCGATCCAGTTTTATCTAATAATAAAAATAATAATAATAATAATAATAATCCCAATCGATATAAACGTATCTGTCAAGACCTACCAGAAACTGAGCAAATAAAAAGATCTGGAAATAGAAATCAGCAAAATGTGGAACCTGAAGACTAAAACAATACCTGTTGTCATAGGTGCCCTGGGAATGATAGCAAAAGGGGCTGATTGCTACCTAACTCAGATCCAGGAAACCCCAAAATGGCAGAAATTCAAAAGATGGTGCTCATGGGAACTGTTCATATCCTACGCAAAGTACTTTCTTTGTAATCTCAAGTTTTAAAACAAACATAATTTTCGTATGTTTTTTTTAGGCATTCACTGGTACAACACTAAGTGCAAAACCAAATATATGGCACACTAGGCATAACACCAACATGAACTTCCAACTTGTTGTCTCTTGAGGTCTCTGGGTGAGACTTGGAGCCAGCTTGTGCAAATGTAAAGCAAAAGTCAAACATATAATAATAATAATAATAATAATAATAATAATAATAATAATAATAATAATAATAATAATAATAATAATAATCTCCAATGATATTAAGATGTAGTTTGGACTCACAAAATATGCTACGATAGTGATGAGACGAGGAAAGCTTGCCAAGACAGAAGGCATATGGTTGCCAAGTGGTGAAATGATGAAGGCAATTCAACCCCATCTAGGTATAAATACCTGGGAATACTTGAGGTAGATGGAATCAAATACTATGACATGAAAGAAAAGACTAAAAGAGAGTACCTGCGGCGAATATAGAAAAATATTGGTCTCAAAGCTGAATGCCAGAAACATAATTTCGGCAATAAACTTGGTCGCAGTCGCAGTAGTTTGGTATGGCGCTGGAATCCTGAAGTAGGCAGAGAAGGAGTTAAAGGAGACGGACAGGAAGTCAAAAAAACTCCCAACGATGCATGGAGCCTATCATCCACGTGCAGACATTGATCGCCTATACACGAAAAGCGGAAATGGAAGAAGGGGACTGATAAGTGTGGAAGACTGCATGCGTATCGAAGTCGAGAGCTTAATGAGAAACCCAGCCCAAAGTAAGAGATACCTAGCCCCCCAAAAACTTGCTAATGAGAGTTAGGAACGAGGGAGTACTGAGATCAAAGAAAAAAAGGAAAGCGAATACAAAAAGAACATGAAGGAGAATTACACAAGAAGGGATTACACAATCAATTCCATGTAGCCACAACAGAAGTTGCTGGGAAAAATAGGTAGAATTGGCTGATGAAGGGAATCCTAGAAAAGAGACCGAGAGCACTATACTGGTAGCACAAGACCAAGCTTTGGCAACGAACTGGAGGATCAACCTTAGGAATGAACAAGTGTATCCGCTGTATCGCATCTGCAATAGAGTGGATGAAACCATTGTCCATTTCAGGAACGAATGCCCTAGACTTGCTCAAAACCACTACAAGTTGTGGCGACTCAATCAAGTAGCGAAAGTGCTACAATGGAAACTGTGCGAAAAGTGGGGACTAGAGAGAAGCAAGACGTGGTATGAGCACAAGCAGCAGGGAATGGCGGAGTCGGAGACTAGCAGAATCCAAACAGATCAGGTGCTAGAGCAAAACAGACCGGACCTAGTGGTGGTGGACAAGGTGCACCACATGCTATATAGTTGACGTTGCATGCGCCTTTGATTCACGAATAGTCAAGAAAGGTGAAAAGATAGATAGATACAACCCTCTTAAGTACGAAATAGCCCGGCTATGGAAAATGAAGAAGGTGAAGATAGTGCCAATTATTGTTGGGTCCATGGGATCAGTATCAGAAGGTATCAAGAGAAATATAAAGGAAATTGAAACAGAGTGGCCAGTAGAACTGTTACAAAAGGTTTGCCTCCTTGACACGGCCAGAATAATCAGGAAAGTATTAGATAGCTGAAAAGAACGGATAGCATGGTACCGTAGGCTGCAGGAAGCAAACCCACTACTCATGCAAGACTCCAGGAGCTCCAACAAAACAAGGGTGGCAATTTAAGGGGAAGGGGATGAGTCGATCCCAGTGCTTCGCTGGTACTTAATTTATTGACCCCGAAAGGATGAAAGGTAAAGTCGACCTCGGTGGAATTTGTACCGAGAATGCAGCAACGAACGAAATACCGCTAAGCATTTCGTCTAGCGTACTAACTATTCTGCCAGTTCGCCGGCCTGATAATAATAATAATAATAATAATAATAATAATAATAATAATAATAATAATAATAATGCTTTCTAATCGATGTATCAATACCAACAGATGACAATGTTTCTCTAAAAGAAACGGAGAAACTTTCAAAATACAAAAGATGGAAATAGAGGTAACTCGAATGTTGAACCTAAAAACGGAAGCAGTTCCTATCATAATAGGCACATTAGGTAGGATAAACAAATATTCAGACAAAAACATAACAAACACCAGGACTAACAAGTATATACAACATACAGATAATAACGCTACTCGGCACCGCACACATCCTACGTAAAACACTTTCAATACAGTAAAAATAAGAGCATCACAACAAACCACAGCACATACCCAAGCCACACAGAGCTGCGCTCGGTAGTGCAGTGAAAGCAAGTGATAAAAGTAATGCAGAATAATAATAATAATAATAACAACAATAATAATGATGATTTCATTTATTTGCCACAAGGGTGAAGGATAAGGGGGACAATACAGTAAGAGACACAGTGTGTGGGGTATACATATAATAATGAAAAAATCAAAATGAGAAGTGTAGAAAATATAGTAAAGTACCAGGACCTAGCTATTGAATTACAGAGACTATGGAAAGTGCGGGTAAAATGTATCCCAGTAGTTGTAGGTGCAATGGGAACTATCCCGAAAGATCTGAACAGATGCATAAAACCCAGTTTAATACAGCTGCTGAAGACTGTTATTAGGGGCAGCAAGGATACTTAGGGGTTCTTGGTATCTAAAGTTGTATGTTGTAGCCCGATGTTGGGATTATTTTATTTTCCAACAGTCTAACATGTTGAGAGTAATAGAGTTCTATATTTAAGAGATGAGGAATTATGTACATTATTTACATTATTTACATTTGACGTAGTGGTTAAGCGCGCGGGCTACTAACCCCAAGATTCCGAGTTCGATTCCAGGCAGTGACCTGAATAATAATAATAATAATAATAATAATAATAATAATAATAATAAAAAGTAATAATAATAATGATAATAATAAGTTATATATTTAAGAGATGAGGAATTACGTACATTATTTACTTTATTTACATTTGACGGATATTTGTCCTCATGTTGTTTGTTGTTAACACAACGTTTCGCTTGATATGCCCTCCTGCTTTCATCAGGTGTATTGGGGAAATTTTGAGGTATTATTATTATTATTATTATTTTATTATTATTATTATTATTATTATTGTTATTATTATTATTATTATTGTTATTATTATTATTATTATTATTGTTATTACTACTACTACTACTACTACTACTACTACTACTACTACTACTACTACTACTACTATTATTATTATTATTATTATTATTATTATTATTATTATTATTATTATTCAGGTCACTGCCTGAAATCGAACTCGAAATTTTAGGATTAGTACCCCGGCTCTTAACCACTACGCCATATGGCGTACTGGTTAAGAGTCATATGCACTACAGGCATACGATGTAGTGGTTAAGAGCGAAGGCTACTAACCCCAAGATTCCGAGTTCGATTCCAGGCAGTGACCTGATTAATAATAACAATAATAATAATAATAATAATAATAATAATAATAATAATAATAATAATAATAGCATCGAAAAATACCTTAAGAATGAGAAGCCAGGTTCGAAATTTCCCAAAGACACCCGATAAAGGCTGGAGGGTATGTCAACCGAAACGTTGTGTTCACAACAAACAAGATAAGGACAAATATCCACCAAATGTAAATAATGTAAATAATGTTGAGTGTATAATAATAATAATAATAATAATAATAATAATAATAATAATGTTTTTGTTGTTGTTATCTTTATCCTCCTCCACCTCCACCTCCGCTTTCTTCTTTTCCTCCTCCTCCTCCTCATCATCATCATCATCACCATCATCACGTTTACAGCTGTTAACAAACCTTTGAAATATTTATTTTCACTACCGAAACGCTTTTAAATTCCTCCTTATGTTTTTTTTAAAGAACATATCAATAGTTTTTATTTCATTACATACAACATTGCGTATTTTAAAACATTATTCAGAATTAATATTTGTTTAGATTCATTGATAATTGTTAAAAAAAAATATTTCTCATTTAGGCTGAACTAAAAAGTATTAATGCCGTATAGATATTTTGAAGTCCCGTAATATAATTTTAAATATCATTCACGCCCGGAAGAATGTCTTCTGATGCACACATGATCAATAGAGTGGAACAACGCGTGGCTTCACAGAAGCAATGGCCGTTAAATTAAGGTAGAGGCCTCACGGGTTGTCAGTTCGCATCTCCTCATACTTTTCTAAGCTATATCTAGGTTAGCTGATTTCTAGTTCGTATCCTGCAAAAAATAGTGTTTTTTCCTACTTCTTTTTCTTTCTCTCTCCCTTCCCATCTCTCTGTTTCACTATATGTATATATATTCCACCTCACTATCTCCCTTTCTTCTAAATAGAAACACGTATACACACACACACTCACATACCAACAAGTATATGAGCTACATACATACATGCATACATCATACGTACAAATATATGTGTGTGTATATACATACATACATACATACACACACACACACACATATATATATATACATATATATATATATGTATATATATATATATATATATATATATATATATATATATATATATATATATATCATTTACTCATTTACTTGTTTCAAATATTTGACTGTGGCCATGCTGAAGCACCGCCTTTAGTCGAGGAAATCGACCCCAAGACTTATTCTTTGTAAGCCTAGTACTTATTCTATCGGTCTCTTTTGCCGAACCGCTATGTTACGGGGACGTAAACACACCAGCATCGATTGTCAAGCGTTGTTGGGGGTGGGGACAAACACAACACACAAACATACACATATATATATATACATATATACGACGGGCTTCTTTCAGTTTCCGTCTACCAAATCCACTCACAAGGCTTTGGTCGGCCCGAGGCTATAGTAGAAGACACTTGCCCAAGGTGCCACGCAGTGGGACTTAACCCGGAAGCATGTGGTTCCAACCCGGAACTATGTGGTTGGTAACCGACGCTGACGTGTTTACGTCCCCGTAACTTAGCGGTTCGGCAAAAGAGACCGATAGAATAAGTACTAGGCTTACAAAGAATAAGTCCTGGGGTCGATTTGCTCGACTAAAAGCGGTGCTCCAGCATGGCCACAGTCAAATGACTGAAACAAGTAAAAGAATAAAAGAATAGACGAATACCTACACCCTTGGAATATATATATACATATGACATCACTACACATGTAGTCCCCATACGTCCACCACACTTAATAACTCGCACATTTCCCACAACTAGTTCAAGATAACTCTTACCAATTTACAGCGAATCTGACCAAGGGACATAACACCTAACCTAATCCCATGCTCATTTCCGTTTCACCATCCTTTTTCACAGCAACCGCAAACCGAATGTATCCATTCACCTCCGACAATAGAGAATAGTCGTCATATTCCTTTCCATATCGGCTAACTCTAATGAGCGTAAGGTTATATAATCGGATTGTTACCTAACAGTCCGTTGTATTCCTATCACGAAATCGATTGGCGAGATCAGCCATGATGGATATATAATACTATACAGTTCGAATTTTATATATATATATAATAAATGTTTCCTCGATCCATGCCAGACTCGTGAGGGCCGGTTTTCAGGTTTCAGTGGTGCATAAATTCCCCAGCCTGGACGGAACGCCGGTCTGTCACAGGGTCACGCAGTTTGGCCAGCTAAGTGGACTGGAGCAATGTGAAATGAAGTGTTTTCACAACGTGTCATCCGCTCCAGGAATCGAAAGCACAATCTTACGATCATGAGTCCAACACCCTAACCACTAAGTCACGTGCCTCCACGGGGAATGAAGTACCTATCCAAATTTGCTTCATATTTATGGTGC
>NW_021834621.1:20000-32500 GCF_006345805.1 Octopus sinensis
ATTATTATTATCATTATTATCATTATTATTATTATTGTTATTATTATTATTATTATTATTATTATTATTATTATTATTATTATTATTATTATTATTATTAATATCGTATTGAGTGGGACATCGAGTTTCTCCTGGCTGTTTATACGACTAATGGAATAAGCCGTCAGGTGAAACTTAAATACCCAGGTAACACGAAATTCTATCCATCATACTTACCCATATGTATGTTCACACACACACACACACTTTTACATGCGTATATATATGTGTGTCAGTGTATGTATGTATGTATGTATGTATGTATGTATGTATGTATGTATGTGTGTGTGTGTGTGTACACATATATGTCAATGAATAAACACACATGCACGAAGGAATGAACCGTCAGCATTGACGACAAATATGTTTGTCACGGCTAAGTAAATGTATCGAATATGCTAAGGAAATATGGATAGAATATGGACAGAATATGCTTGATTGTGAATATAGATATTCAAATAACGCAAAGAACTGCATTTTAAGCATTTTAAGACGTCTTTTTATTGATAAAGGTATTAGTTTTCGTCATTGGAACATAAGCAGACATATGCACACACACACACTTACACACCCAAAGACATACACCCACAAAGACACGCATACACTCACGCACACAAGTATAACCACATATACGGGCGCGCGCACGCACACACGCACACTCTCTCTCACACACACACACACACACACACACACACAAGACACACACATATACGCAGATACGTATATGTATATATAATAAACCCTCGCTTTTACAGATCCCGATTTAAAGGATTTCTGAGTTAGGAGTGGCTGTGTGGTAAGTAGCTTGCTAACCAACCACATGGTTCTGGGTTCAATCCCACTGCGTGGCATCTTGGGCAAGTGTCTTCTGCTATAGCCCTGGGCCGACCAAAGCCTTGTGAGTGGATTTGGTAGACGGAAACTGAAAGAAGCCTGTCGTATATATGTATATATATATATGTGTGTGTGTGTGTGTCTGTGTTTGTCCCCCTAGCATTGCTTGACAACCGATGCTGGTTTGTTTATGTCCCTGTTACTTAGCGGTTCGGCAAAAGAGACCGATAGAATAAGTACTGGGCTTACAAAAGAATAAGTCCCGGGGTCGAGTTGCTCGACTAAAGGCGGTGCTCCAGCATGGCCGCAGTCAAATGACTGAAACAAGTAAAAAGAGTAAAAAAGAGTAATGGACCGAATAACAACAACAACAATAACAATAACAATAATAGTAATAATGATAATAATAATAATAATAATAATAATAATAATAATAATAATAATAATAATAATAATAATAATAATAAAGTAATAATAATAATAATAATAATATTCCTAAAATTAGTGGAGAGACCCTTGGCACAGTCACATTGATACAGATGTTTGTTTAATAGATGGAATTTAAGGGTCTCTTTCCGTTGTGTGCCCAGCATTAGAAAATATTAGTAGGCAGCCCCAAGCCTAGAGCAGAGGCAGGATGATCATGCAGGGTTAACAACGAGTGCCCAGTGGTGGATGGGTTTTGGGGTTGATGCAACTCTGAAGGTGTAGCGTATGAGGTTGAGTTGTTGACCGACACTAACAACGGCACCAACAACACACCCACCGACAACCACAGCGACAGCAATTGCAACGGCGGATGCGGAACCTGCAACCGCAGTCTGTGACAGCAATACCGACAACAAGAGCAATACAAGTAATACGTACGGCGGTAGCAGCGACATCAGCCTTGTTAGCGGCAAGCGCAGCACCAGGATCGCGTCCAGCTATAGTAACAATAATGGCAGCGATACCAGCAATATGTTGGCAATATTAGCAACGGGCCCACTAGTGACGGCAAATTCGGCAGCAACAACAGCAACAACAGCAGGAGGCGCAATGGCCCAGTGGTTAGGGCAGCGGACTCGCGGTCGGAGGATCGCGGTTTCGATTCCCAGACCGGGCGTTGTGTGTGTTTATTGAGCGAAAACACCTAAAGCTCCACGAGTCTCCGACAGGGGGTGATGGCGACCCCTGTTGTACTCTTTCGCCCCAACTTTCTCTCACTCTTTCTTCCCGTTTCTTGTCCCCGACTTCCTACGTAACCACTGAGCCTGGATGCGCATTCATCCATCCGTCGATGCTCTCGGTGTCATGGGTTGACCTGCTTCCTCATCTGCGGGTCTTACGAATAGCAAAGGATCACGATTCGGACTTCTCCCGCTGCGAGCTCTGGGACGAAGACCGCTTCGCTCAACAACAGCAACAGCGACATCAGCCTTGTTAGCGGCAAGCGCAGCTCCAGGATCGCGTCCAGCTATGTTAGCAATAACGGCAGCGATACCAGCATTAGCAACGGGCCCAGCAGTGACAGCAAATTCGGCAGCGACAACAGCAACTGTAGCACAACCAGCACAAGAGCACAGACAGAGAAATAATTCGGATCTACTGGTGACCTGTTCAAGCATAGTCTGAGCAACCACAGGTCGTCCTTTAGGATACCATAGAAGCGTAACGTCACGTTTCTATCCAGCTATAAATAGCGTTTCAAAGAGGTGGGTACGCCATGCTTAATTAAATGGAGGCTTCTAGAACAACGGAGGGATAACTGGTGTTTCATTCTGGAATTTTTTTACAAAATTATCTGACCATGACGTTTTCCTCCCCCCAATTATAAAGAGGTTATGTGACTCTGGCCATTCAAGTCTGATGAGTAGTCTATACAGCTAAGTAGCTTATAGGAGTGAAACCAGCGGTCACCATAACAAGCAACCTTCAAAATACACACACACACACACACATGCATACGCAAAATCGCGCACATCCATACAGCTAATAACACATCTACATCCACGAATTCATATATCTCGCATATATATGTATAAACACATACATGCACTTACACACACACACACACACTCACACTCACTTATTAGCTGTATGGATGTGCGCGAGTGTGCGTATGCATCTGTGTGTGTGTGCGCGCGAGTGTGCGTATGCATCTGTGTGTGTGTGTGTGTGTGAGTGCGTGTTCGTTAGTGCCTGTTACATACGCGTGCACGCGTGGATTAATTTAGGGCGTGAGTATGGGTGTATGTACGTGTGTAAATTCTTGCACTTGTGTGTGAACATGTGAGTGCGAATGTGCGTGTGTGTGCGTGCGTGTGTGCCTGGAAGAACATATACGGTGCGTGTGTGTGTGTGTATGTATGTATGTGTGTGAATATGTGTACGCGTATATATGCTTTCGTTGTTTATGTATGCGTGTATGAGAGATGTATGCTAGTCTGACAGATGTGGTATTGACGCATGCGGGTGTGATGTGTGCCAGTGTAGTCGCGTGGACGTATGCGCGTGGGAGTGTGTGTGCGGGCGTGTGTAGGAGAATGTGTATGCGTGCGTCTGTGTGCCGGCGCACAGATGCTTTCGTGTGTGTGTGTGTGTTTATGTGTGTGTGTATGTGTGTGTGTGTATTTATGTATCTATACCACGTATATATATGGACTAAGTGGAGCAAGAGCACACACAAGGACGGAAAGTGTCGCTGAAGAGGTCATCGACGTGTGAGGAAAGATTTCCGGACAATGGCCATGTGTTAGAATAAGAACAAGGATAAACGAGTGAAAAACGAATATATAGTGCGTGTGTTTATTTGGCAAAAAAAAAATGACCGTCCCGAAATACAACAGTATTTGTTTCAATACACGGTTTCACATCAGGAATCTTGCAACAAAAATTCATAAACGTATGTATATAAATATATAAGTTATATATATATATATATATTATATATATATATATATATATATATTATATATATATATATATATATATTATATATATATATATATATATATATATATATATATATATGTATGTATATATATATATATATTATATATATATACGTTATATATATAAATATATATACGTTATATTTCTATATATAACGTATATATATTATATATACGTTTATGAATTTGTGTTGCAAGATTCCTGATGTGAAACCGGGTATTGAAACAGATATATATATATATATATTATATATAGATTCTTATGAGACGACGGACAAGGATTGCGAACCGCCTGAGCAAGCACACCAAAAGTGGTGAGAAGTCTCGGGTCGAGAGAATGCTAATGGAAATTGAGAAAAGTCTGCATCAGTCTCATGAAAAGTAGAGAGCAGATAAAGAAGCTTGGGTAATAGAAAATATAAAGTCAAACCCTAAAGCTTTCTTTAAGTTTGCCAAAGAGACAGCCACAGTGCACCAGAAAATAGGACCTCTCTTCCAAAAAGATGGCTCTCTCTCACAGGAAATCCCACGAGGATAAGTGAAATACTGAACGAACAGTTCAAAGTGTGTTCACTACACCTCTAGGACACAGGCAAGTAAACAACCCAGAAGAATTCTTTGCCACTTTAACTGCGGCCAAAGAGGCAAAAATTGAGTACATCAACATTGAAGATGATGATATCACACTCGCCATAGATGAGATTGACACAAACTCAGCTGCTGGACCTGATAGATTTCCAGCGATCCTTCTCAAATCGTGCAAACGATCCCTTGCAAAACCGCTACAGCTTCTTTTTCAGAGCTTTCTTGCAAATGGTAAGCTTCCAGTCAAATTGAAAGAGGGGGTAATATGCCCTATCCATAAGGGAGGAAGCAGAGCAGATGCTAAAAATTATAGGCCTATCTCTCTGACCTCACACATCAGCAAAGTCATGGAACGAATAGTCCGCAAGAAACTAATCATGTTCCTTGAAGAAAATAACTTGCTGACTGACACCCAGCATAGATTTCGACCAGGTAGAAGCTGCCTAACACAGCTCCTGCAACACTGTGGCTGGGTGTTAAAACAGCTACTAAATGGCTCAAATGTGGATGTATATATCTCGACTTTGCAAAGGCCTTTGATAAAGTCGACCACGGTATGATTTGTCACAGACTGCGTGGTCTCGGCATGGGCGGAAAACTTGGAGAATGGCTGCACAACTTCCTAAAAGATAGAAGGCAGGCAGTTGTGACCGATGGAGCCACCTCCAAGGAGGCACAAATAACAAGCGGTGTTCCACAGGGCACTGTCTTGGGGCCACTGCTGTTCATAGTGGCCTTTCAGACATGCCCTCAGTTGCTAAGATGGCCACCCTTGCTAGATATGCAGATGACACCAAGGTCTCCCACACGGTACAGGACCCTGGAGGTATTGCACATCTGCAACAGCAGTTGGATACAATATACAGGTGGACTGAGGACAACAACATGCAGTTTAACGCAGGTAAGTTCCAGGCCCTGCGCTACCGGCACACAAAGGTAAACGACATGCAGACTGGATACACTGGCCCGGTAAGAATTGCAATCCCTGAGTCAAAATCAGTGCGTGACCTGGGCATTGACATGAGCAATGATGCATCTTTCCAAGTGCATATTACTAATCTGGTGATAAAATTCAGACGGCTAGCTGGATGGATTCTCCGAACTTTCAGAACAAGAGAGAAGGAGACACTGATGGTCCTGTGGAAAACTTTCGTCCTCAGCCGCTTGGACTACTGCTCCCAACTATGGTCACCACAGAATATAAAACTAACAGCAGGACTCAAAGCAATTCAAAGAAGCTACACAAAGAAGATCGTCTCAATGCAACATATCAGCTACTGGGAAAGACTGAGAGTATTAGAACTCTTCTCCCTAGAGCGAAGGCGGTGGTGCCCCAGCATGGCCGTGGTCTTCGGGCTAAAACATTTTTAAGGATTTAAGGATATATATATATATATATATATATATATATATATATATATATATATATATATAAAATAACACTTTGAATCTCTTAACTCTGATGAGAAAAGTGTGAATAATTGGTATGGTTGGAGTTAGCTCGCCCATACCAACCTATACCGCACCTCGATACGGCTGTCAGACTTTGCACTTATTCAGGATTCCTCCTAAATCATTTTATGCTAACTTTCTCATCTACCTTCCATATTGATTCTAATACGGACATTCAACCTCGCAAGTACATCTATGTATTTATATACTCTTTTACTTGTTTCAGTCACTTGACTGCGGTCATGCTGGAGCAACGCTTTTAGTCGAAGAAATCCACCCCTGAACTTATTCTTTGTAAGCCTAGTGCTTATTCTATCGGTCTCTTTTGCCGAACCACTAAGTTACGGGGACGTAAACACATCAGCATTGGTTGTCAGGCGATGTTGGGGGACAAACAGAGACACACAAACATATACACACATACAAGCATATATATATATACATATATATACGACGGGATTCTTTCAGTTTCCGTCTATCAAATCCACTCGCGAGGCTATAGTAGAAGACACTTGTCCAAGGTGCCACGCAGTGGTACTGAACCCGGAACCATGTGGTTGGTAAGCAAGCTACTTACCTCACAGCCACTCTTGCGCGTATATATGTGTATAAATTTTAATATATACTTATAAATTTTTATGTATTTATAAAGAATTTTTATATATTTATAAATTCTTATGAATTTTTGTCATGCCTCATATCTGAACGCATGTATGTATATACCAAGGAGAATTTCGACAACTTGAAATGAATTGAATGAACACAAACACCGACCTTTGAAATTTGTTTCTCTCCTTCTTAATCTGATATGTATATATCTGATGGTCTCTCCCGTATGAGGCTCCGACAACGTATTCTTTCTTTGTCAGTCATAATGCTTATGTCAAATGTGACATTTTAAGTCCCGCCAACGATTTGCAAAGAAGGGCCACAAATGTTGCAAGTATGAGGATTACAGGCGAGTGCAGGTGGTATATTTGCAGTCGCTTTCCTCCTTTGTCTTGCACCCCGAAGACTGTTGATGCTGCTTGCAACAAAATTGTTTGTACCATTTTGAGACAACGATCTCCATATTGTTCGTTTCGACGCTGTTCGCTCCGAGGTGTTGTGAACTATTTTCATTTCTAAGAGGTTACTCTTCAACTTGTCCTTATATCTGAGCCATGATCGACCAACATTCCTGAGCCCACTCTCAAGCTGGCTGTACATAAGGACTGAGTATTCTTTCGTCACTCATTCTGATGACATGGCCTACCCGGCGCAATTGCGATTGTATAAGGAACCTCTTGATTCTACCAATCTTACACTTGCAAAACAAGTCAGCATTAGAAACTTTGTCTTTTAGTGAATAACCGCAGATTGTCCTCAGACAGTCTTTCTGGAAGATGTCTACTTGGTTAATGTGTCGTCTATGGGGATATTCTCGATTCTGAGCCATACAAGAGAGTAATAAGAATGGCTGCTTTATAGACCTGTACTTTTATGTCATATTCGATGCCCCTTTTCATTCCATAGGCGATGACGGAGTTTGTCAAATGCATTGGCTACTTTTACAAGACGGTTGCCGATTTCATCATCAAGGGAAGCGCTCAAATTCACTTTACTACCAAGATATGTAAATGACTTCACATAATTTAGGCTTTTCCCATCAACCTGCATAGGAGTGTCAGGAAAATTGTGAACCGATGGCCTCTGCTTGACGCCTCGAATTTGTTTAGGAGTAGGGCGAGGTTGGTGGATTATTTCCGACTTCTTTATGTTGATGGTCAAACCGGTATATATTACATACATGTATAATATATATATATATATATATATATAATATATATATATATTATATATATATATATATATATATATATATTACATACATACATACATACATACATACATACATACATATATTATACATATATATATATAATATATTATGTATGTATGTATGTATGTATGTATGTATATATATATATATATATATATGTGTGGTGTGTGTATGTATGTATGTATGTATGTGTTATATATATATATATATTATATATATATATACTCTTAGTATATTTATATCTATTATTAGGGAATACCTGTTATTTGTACTTTTGTCTTCCATTAAGGTAATTGTGCCTATTGTTGCAATATTTATACATATTATTATTACTGCATTTATTTCTAGCATTCGTGTATTTTTACTTCTTAAATTATTTATGCCCATTACCTTATTTCTGATATTCTATTCAATTTTTAATTTACCTATATCATCTGTGGCACTCCTTTGTAATTCCCCTCGCACGCACACACACCTCATTGCTGTGTTGTTTTTTTTTTATCAATTTCTTATATGCTTTATAGAAATGGCTGATGTTGTCCAATTCTGAATAAATGTCTAATGCTAAATAATTAATGTTTTTGATATCAGATCTGAATTCAAATGAAAGTTTCTTTAGCTTCTCCGTCTGACTGTTGTTTCTTGTATTCAAATCTCTTTTACTTATTGACAAGTGATGTTTTATTCCTGAGGCGGTGAGCTGGCAGAAACGTTAGCACGCCGGGCGAAATGCGCAGCCGTATTTCGTTTGCCGTTACGTTCTGAGTTCAAATTCCGCCGAGGTCGACTTTGCCTTTCATCCTTTCGGTGTCAATAAATTAAGTACCAGTTACACCTTGAGGTTGATGTAATCGACTTAATCCGTTTGTCTGTCCTTGTTTGTCCCCTCTGTGTTTAGCCCCTCGTGAGTAGTAAAGAAATAGGTATTTCGTCTGCCGTTACGTTCTAAGTTCAAATCTCGCCGAAGTCGACTTTGCCTTTCATCCTTTCGGGGTCGATTAAATAAGTACCAGTTACGCACTGGGGTCGATGTAATCGACTTAATCCGTTTGTCTGTCCTTGTTTGTTCCCTCTATGTTTAGCCCCTTGTGGGCAATATAGAAATAAGAAACGTTAGCACGCCGGGCAGAATGCTTAGCGGTATTTCGTCTGCTGCTATGTTCTGAGTTCAAATTCTGCTGAGGTCGACTTTGCCTTTCATCCTTTAGGGGACGATAAATTATGTACCAGTTGCGTACTGAGGTCGATCAAATTGACTAGCCCCTCCCCCAAAATTTCGGGCCTTGTGCTTAGAGTAGAAAAGATTGTTTTATTCATAGACCGGTCGAAATAACCCTCTTCCCATTCGAGGGAGGCAGATCTCCAGTCTGGGATGCGGCGTGCTATGACATGTCCTTCGGTTCCAACCCTGCAGATCGGTTGCATGCCCTGATGTTGTCACCCTTAACACAAAGGAGAGAAAGGTAAAAAAAATGCGGGGGCTTGACCGGCCGCTATCGGTTTATGTCGGTCGCCGTCGCGAGCTGGCAGAATCGTTAGTACGCCTGGCGAAATGCTTAGCGATATTTCGTCTGCCGCTACGTTCTGAGTTCAAATTCCGCTGAGATCGACTTTGCCTTTCATTATTTCGGGGTCGATTAAATAAGTACCAGTTACGCACTGGGGTCGATATAATCGACTTAATCCGTTTGTCTGTCCTTGTTTGTCCCTTCTGTGTTTAGCCCCTTGTGGGTAGTAAAGAAATAGGTATTTCGTCTGCTGCTTCGTTCTGAGTTCAAATTCCGCTGGGATCGACTTTGCCTTTCATTATTTCGGGGTCGATTAAATAAGTACCAGTTACGCACTGGGGTCGACGTAATCGACTTAATCCGTTGTCTGTCCTTGTTTGTCCCTTCTGTGTTTAGCCCCTTGTGGGTAGTAAAAAAATAGACATTAGGTGTTCTAGGACCCCATACTACCGATTTCCTCCACAAAATTGGGACAACGGCGGCTTGTCGAAGAAATGAGCCCTGCAAGTTAGAGTAGCTGCTACATCAAATGTCGCCGGCCATTCCCCGCAACAACGCCGTTAAAGTCATTACTGCGGGTTGCAGCCTTAACACATTATTTTTTTTCTGGAGTATGTGGACCTTCATCTCCTCCCCCTCTATTTTCCTCTGCTTTACCCCCTCCATTTTTTCTTTCTTTCTTTTCTTTATTTTCCTTTCTTATCTGTCTTTTTTCCTGTTTCTTTGTATTTAAATGTTCCAACAGAATTCAGTAAAGTTATATTTCATATGGAGTAAAGATTTATGCCAACATAACACGGCAGTCCTGGTTTAGGACGAATGTTGCTGTAATTTAGCCCCAGGAGACATCGTCTCCAGCTGGCTAAATTACAGCATCGTCTCCTGGGGCTAAATTACAGCAACATTCGTCCTAAACTAGGACTGCCATGTTATGTTGGCAAAAATCTTTACTCCAAAGTACTGTTGCAGAATATGTCACGTTGTGAGTTTTAAAAATAGTAATTTTCTAATTATATTTCATAAATAAAATTTTTTTTTTAAATAAAGAAATCCATAAACTGAGTAACAATTAAGGATTTCAGTCAACGGATTTATTAACGGTGTCACAACTACACAGAAAAACCAACAGAAATGAGAAATTAACCAGAAAATTTTTTATGGAGATTGCGTTGCTGTTGGTTATCTTCTCTTCATAAAGTCGTGCTTTTCAAGTGTTATGTATGATTGTTGTGGATCGCTTACAAACGTGGCTCCAATATCAAATAATTAGCTGCTGGGGAAGCCTTTTTTTCTTCTGCAACCAATGTTATGTTTAGATAAATGTTACACTGATGTTTACCAACAGATGTTCTTTACAAACATTCACATTTTCCGGTTCCGCTTGTGTTTCTCTGAAAATAAATATTGTTTTCCAGATTAACAAAGAGGGAAAAACCTGACACACATTCAGTTATGATGACAATTATTTCAGTTGATCCGGTCCACGGAACAACCTGCTAGTGAAATTAACGTGCAAAAGGGCTAAACACCCACAGACCCGCGTACCCTTAACGTAGTTCTCAGGGAGATTCAGTGTGACACAGGATGTAACAAGGCTGGACCCTTTTGAATTACAGGTACAACTCATTTTTACCAGCTGAATGGACTGGAGCAACGTGAAATAAAGTGTCTTGCTTAAGGACACAACGCGCTGCGGGAAATCGAACTCACGATTTTATGATCATGAACCGAATGCCCTATCTGCTAAGCCATGCATCTTCAAGATGCTCCAGATGCACTGCCAACCTGTCGAAGAAGAAAGTAAATATCAGAACTATGCATAGGGTTGGTTGGCCACCATGTTATTTTAGTCTGTAGATTTTGTGGATTCTTTTTTCGAAGGAAGGACATTGATATATTTTTCCCTTCCAACAACCACTCGAAACTTTATAGTTCCATGGGTGCCGGTTAAATATTTAAATCTAAAATTCGAGAATTTTATCAATTTCTGGATCCTTCCAGATACCCTAGCTATGTTGTATGTTCCTTCTCTGTTAACTAGATTAAGCCCCAGCTCTTATTCTATATTCCCTCTCTTTCTAATAATCGCTCCTGTCGTATATTTAGCCGTATATGCCTCACTCTACTAATTTATCTGAGAATCTGTGTGATGCCACCACCCCACTGCCTTACCCTATTCGTCATACTTCTCCTTATTCGGGACTTTTCCTTCATCACATCGTGTTGACTGTTTTTCCTTATTCCATCTGCTCCATTTAAATCCCTCCACTATGTAATATTCCATCCTTGCACATTCCCCAACGTCTTATTATCATTGTGATTGTTATTATTATTATTATTATTATTATTATTATTATTATTATTATTATTATTATTATCCTATGTTTTGCAAGAGCATAAATATCCCCAATTATGGCAGGAAATAAAAACAGGCAAAAGGAAAGCGGATAACGACAGCATCAGCAGCAGCAACAACAACAACAACAACTGCAGTAATAGGAACTATATTGAGCCTAACTTCAACAACCACAAGATCATCAACATCAATGGAAAATTATTTATAAAAAGAAAAAACAAACAATAGTAAACAAAACAATAAAAAATACTGAAAAATATTGCTTTTGTAATATATGAATATATGTGCACATACAGAGACACACATACAGTCACACACACACATAGTCATACACACATACAGTCACACACACACATACAGTCACACACACATACAGTCACACATACATACAGTCATACACACATACAGTCACACACACATACAGTCACACGCACATACAGTCACACACAGACATACAGTCACACACAGACATACATACAGTCTCACACACATACAGTCACACACACACATACACACTCACACACACACACACACATGACTTTGTATGTGTGGTTGATAAGTTTACGTATCAATTTGGATGTCTATATCTCGACATACGTGGACATGAAAGTATGCTGTGGATGTGTGGATGTATGTGTGTCCGTGTATATGTGTATATATACGTACATATATACGAGTATGTGAATGCATGTGTATGTGTGTGGGTGGGAGGGTGGGCGTTGTGTGTCTGGTTTCATTTTCAAAAGTCTTTAAATGGAATTTTTAATAAGTTTATCTAAAATGTAACGATATCGTCTTAAAAGAAAAAAAAAAAACGAAGAATATTAGTTCGAATTCAACTGAAGCAATTTAGGTTCTGAATGGATAAAACATTTAATTGATTGACCGAGCTACACTAATGAATATTTTTAAACAACAACAACAGCTGCAGCAGCGGCGACAGCAGCAGCAGCAGCAATAACACTTGACAA
>NW_021834621.1:45000-47441 GCF_006345805.1 Octopus sinensis
TACAAAATTTAGAGAGATACTAACTACAAATGTAGATATAATAGTAGTACAAAATAGTCAGATATTAACTATATAAGACTTAGTAGTATAATTTGCAGCGTAATACTTATCAGATACGCAGGTATAACAGTAGTACAAAACAGTCAAGTATTAAGTACATAATAATTGTTAGCGGTAGAATATAGTTTAATACTAATTACATATTTAGCGAAAAATTATCCTTATTTTCATTCATAACATTTTTGTTAATATGTTGAAGCGCAGGAAATGTAACCTCGTTTGTGTTTTATTTAGTTATAAAGATACATTCTTCTCTCTGTCTGTAGAACCTGCAGTTAAACAGCAATGTGTACCGGCAGTTTCACATCTCAAATTCAAGTTTCCGCCATTCAAATATCGTCTGCTAATCTCAAATCACATTCAATGTTGTTCCATTTTATTTCTGATTTCAATCCGCTTCTCGTCTCTTTATTCTCTCATTTTGTCTTTCCTTCTCTTGCTCTGCTTTTATTCTATCACTCTTATTCTAATTCTCACTTCCTCTCTTTCTTCTTCATTTTCTATTTCTTTCTCCCGCCTCTCCTTTCTCTTTCGAGTGTACATTACATGTGTGAATATATATTATATATACATACATACATAACATACATACATATATATATATATATTATATATAATAATTATTATATATATTTAATATTATTATTTATTATTTAATATTTAATATTTAATTCTTATGCTTTCCTTAAACTTGATTTCGAAACGTACGTCCGTGGATAACTAAAAAAATGTATGATAGATTGCAGTCAATTCATCTCTCTTACCTGTTGTGTCTGCCTTCCAATGCTGTTTTTTACTGAGATCTCCCTTTTTAGTAGAAGAAATAGCTATAAACCTTTGACTGCTATTTCTAAATTCGTATGTGGTAAGGCAACTCGTTGCTAAACCCTTATTGCTTAGTATATATATATATATTATATATATGATATATATATATATATATATATATAATATATTATATATATATATATATATATATATATATATATATATATATATGTATGTATGTATGTATGTATGTAGTATGTATGTATGTATATATATATATATATATAATATATATATATATATATATATATCTATATAATGAACGTTTCTGCATGTGTACAAATGTATACATGTATATATGTGCGTAAGTAATATATCTACCAATTGTTTTGTCAATCTATAATGGTAATCGATCAATTTATCTCTCACCTTCTCTCTCTCTTTCTCCCTATTATCTATCTATTTAACTCTTTAATTACCAATATTTTTTTTCATTTATTCATCTATTTGTCAATCTATCCATCTATTATTCTGTCTGCTTCATTTATATATTTAACTCTCGGTTTTCTAATCGTCTTTTCTTTCCATCTTTTACTCTGACTATTTATATGTCTATCCATTAAATTTTATATTCAACTCTTTGTTTATCTGTGTGCCTGTCTGTATACCTATCAATCTGTGTGTGTCTCTCGTTTTTCCTTTATACTCTTTCTTTTTTCATATATTTTTTCTACATTCAGCGTTGCTAGCACAATCTGATCTTAACTCACGCACATGATTCATCAGTCATTCTGGTTCTTTTAAATTTTACTGACGAATGTAAACAAACACAAAAGAAAAAACAACAACAAACCAAAATGAGTAAGAAAACACTAAATATAATCTAGGAAAATAAACAATATAGAGAAGAAATTTATTTAAAATTTGGTGGAAACGCAATTATGCTCTTTTGTTCTAAACTTACAAAAATGGCGGAATTGTTGCATCAGCAATGCATGATGGGAAATTTACAGGTGACGTATGGGTGGTATATATGTCGATAAAGTTTTATGTGTTTATGCTTTCGTCTGAGTGTGAGGGTTACAGGGTTACTAAGTTTGATTGTGTGGGTGCAGTTGTATGCAGGGAAGGTAATTTAATACATACATACATACTTACACACACACACACACACACACACACACACACATATATATACATATATATAAGAGAATAATTTACTTAGCACAGGACTAAGTAAATTGGTTTGACATCTTAAAGACAATAATAAAAATTTTAAGATAGATTGGTTTATCCTGTCCATATCTTTTCCTTACGATAAGAGCAAGGGATTTTGTAACATTTGCAACTCTGAACTCTTCCATATTCTCTTCTCTAAGAATCACCTTGTTAACACACTTATAGCGCAATCTTGCAAATGTAAGCACTGACAGAAACATACCTTTAGCTCATATAAATGATTTTACCAGTCTTTACAGTTTCAACAGTTAGTTTAACTTGCACTTTACTTCAATAGAGAAATCACTTCTATTCTATTCTAACCTTTGAACATTTTCTCGACCAACGTATCCCTCTTTATTTGTTCTCTACTTATTATTTCTCTTAAACCCTTC
>NW_021834622.1:0-15000 GCF_006345805.1 Octopus sinensis
TGTCAAGCAATGCTGGGGGGACAAACACAGACACACCAACACATACACACACATATATATATATATACATATATACGACAGGCTTCTTTCAGCTTCCGTCTACCAAATCCACTCACAAGGCATTGGTCGGCCCGGGGCTATAGCAGAAGACACTTGCCCAAGATGCCACGCAGTGGGACTGAACCCGGAACCATGTGGTTGGTTAGCAAGCTACTTACTTATGAATTTTCAAGTTACTTACCACACAGCCACTCCTGCGCCTATATATATAAATATATATTATTCAAATGAATTCCAACTGTTTTTTTATGTTTTATTTATATTCTTTATAGTATTAATGTAGAATATAGAATATATAGTATAAATAGTATATATAGTAAAATGAAATGAAGTATTGATTGTCTTATTGATTAGATGAAATATTGAATATCAAATATTAAGGGTCTAGTATACTTTCTTGCATTTAAGCAGTCTTCAAGGTCCCAAGTTATTACAGGAGTGTTTTCAATATATATGTATATATATGTATATGTGTGTTATATATATATATATAATTATATATATATATATACATCTATATATATACATATATACTATATATATATATACATATATATATATATACATATATTATATATATATATATATATATACATATATATATACATATATCTATATATATATATATATATATATATATATATGTATATATATATATATGTGTGTGTGTGTATATATATATATATATATGTATATGTAAATGCATATATGTATATAATATATATATATATATATGTATATGTATATATATATATGTATATATATGTATGTATGTGTGTATGTATGTGTGTATGTATGTAATGTGTGTGTGCATATATATTTATATATATGCATATATGTAAGTATGTATGTATGTATGTATGTATGTATATATATATATATACATACACTCATGAACGCACATGTACTCGCATGCAGATATACGCACGTACACTTATAGAATTTCCCTCAGTTTCTCGCTAGCACACACATAAACGCATACATGCCCAAACATTTATAAACATACATGCGCACAAACACGCCTGATTACACGTATTCTCAGCAATACATATGAAAGCATACATAAAAGTGCACACAGAAGATGTAGAAATGCACAAACACGCACACATACCCACACATAATCAAGCACAAAAACAAAAGTAACCACAAGTTAAAGATGGCGGCTTCTGCAGATATTCAATCTTGGGCTGTCCGGAAATCTAGTCCAATTTTTGTCACTGTTTCTGTTTAGCAGATTCCTGATTAAAGCCATTGTAGACTTGACTATTCCATCGTATTTTCCGGCATAGTGTATCGAGGCCATTGTCATGAAAGTTAAACCAAAACAGGTTTCCAAAAATTTTAGAATGCCGAGAATAATCACTACTATAACCTGTCAAAATATTTTTAAATGGTTCATTTTTCAATCAGATATCGATGTTGAGGAAAACGTTTCTGGATCTACACTATTTCGAAGATATTGAAAATGCTTGTTTCGCAAATGTCACATCCAGTTTTTGTCACGCACGTTACAACGGGTAAATAAGAATTGTGACCACATTGTTGTTAACCGAATTCATTAGCAATTTTTGAAATTTCAAGGTCAATGTAAACCAAAGGTCGGTGAACTGGGGTAAATTATTCCAAGTGGAGTAAAAGTGAAATTGTTGTGGGGTAATGAGGATTCATTGGACATAAGTAAAATGATATACAAAAAAACCCTGTTCCTTGTAACGACAATTTTTTTTCTTCTGGCAACACTGCATTTGTCCAATGTAACGGACGTACTTAGGAGACGTCAATTCATTTTGAACTACAAACAATTTGGTTGCTGAAGCGATGTTAAGTGACTATTATTCGTCAGTTGTCTACCACCCGTCTTAACCTTACTTTTTGACACACGTATTTTTGTTTTATTTAAATGGATTTAAGTAGTTATTCAATTCAGCCCTTTAACGAAATCAATTGGACCCCGAAAGCTGCATCCAAATTACTCTGGCATCAAAATGCTCCAATTCTGATGTAATTGTAACAAAAATGAAACATCATTTCTCCAAAACCTGAAGCAAAAAAGTTTCTAGAAAAATCTTTTTGTTTCATAATGAAGATATTAATTTATTTTATTGCATTTGTTTTGTACTTTTTATATTTATAATTATATTCTCTATATAAATAGATTCAATGATCCTTTTGAATTAAAAAAAATCTATGATTTTCTTCTTTCAAATCAAGGGTATAACGTCGGCGTGAATAAATATATTTGGGGGTAATTGGTTAAAAATAACACCATGAGGGCTTTTTATGCTGCTCAAAAAAAAAAAAAGTACTTGATACTTTCCTTAGCAGGCAATCTTTACTGTGAAAAATGAATCAATACAATTCTTGCTAGTGTTCAAGATTGATCTTAGATATTTCATAACTTGTGTCTCTGACTGTCACGTGCGTTACGCGAGAATCGAGAATGACCCGTCTGTAGCTATATTTAAAGTGATATGATGTGAGATTAGGAAGATTTGTCATTTATTTCTAGCCGATCGAACGACCACAAAGCGGTATCTTCGTTGGCTTCTACGCCTGTCTGTTTGTCACATAGCTCCTGTCACCTAGCGAGTAGAGATTTGATTTAAATTCCCGAAAAGTAGCGGCTACCATCATGGACATTGCGACAATCTTCATATTATCTTCGGGGTAAAAGCTGACAGAATCTTAATAACAGGATGCTGTAAGTTGTTGTCGTTGTTGTTGCTGTTGCTATAGACATTGTTGTTGTTATTGTGGACGTTGTAGTTGTTATTGTTGTTGTTCTCCCTTTCTTCCCCCTCAGCTTCTCCTCCTCCTTGCCTCTCCTCCTTTTCCTTCTTCCTCCTCCCTGCCCCCCACCTCCCTGTCCCATCCACCCCTCTGCCCCTCCTCCTCACTGCCTCTCCTCCTCACTTCCCCTCCTCCTCACCCCTCTTTCTCCTTCTTCACCTTCTCTATCCTCACTGCCTGAGGCTCTTTGAGAAATCTTCCAGCATCGAGTATCGTTGATGAATCAGTTTAATTAGCAACTACTATGGCCATTAGATAAATTAATATCAGTAAATATTACCTTCACCACGAATATCATTATCATCGTGATGGTGGTGTTGGTGGCAGCGATGATGGTGTTGATGAGAACGATGACGTAGACAATGGTTACAACAACAACAACAACAACAACAACAACAACAACAATAATAATAATGATGCGCTGACAAATGGTATAAACACCATCCTGAAGCTGTGACTGAGGGAGAAAATGTGTCGATTCTTTGGGACTTCTCCGTACATACCGACAAAACTGTAAAAGCTAATAAACCGGATATTATTATAAAGGATCAGACAAAAAAGGTGTGTTTATTAATTTACATGAGTATTCCTTGCGATCACAATATAGCGGCGAAAGAATTTCACAAGATCAGTATATATAAAGACTTGCTAATAGAAACTGAAAAAAACCTGGCATCTCAAGGCGAATACAGTACCAGTGATTGTAGGTTCTCTAGGAGTGATGAAAAAAGGTACTGAAACCTATTTGAAAATGATACCAGGCTTATCATCCCTACAAGAAGTGCAAAAAATCGTGTTAACTGGAACGACTTATGTACTGAGAAATGCATTATCGCTGTGAAAACAACATACATTCATAAATTTATTTATTCATTAATTTTTTAAATACATATTTTACCTGTGAATTTGCGTGTGTAATCTGGGAATGCATACAATGAGCTTCTCTGTCCTAGGTGTACGGAAAACACTCGGCGAGAAACGGAAGAAAATTTGAAGAAAGAAGGAAAAAAAAGATAACTATTATTATTATTGTTAATAATAATAACCATTATTATTTAGGCGGTAGAATCGTTATAATATTTTATGTAGGATATGGGCAGTTCTCATTGGCGCTATCTTTTGAATCTCTGCTATTTTAGGATTTCCTGGTATCTGGGCAACGTTGGAATCAGCCCCTTTTGCTATCATTCCTAGGGTACCTATGACAACAGGTATTGTTTTAGTCTTGAGGTTCCACATTATTATTATTATTATTATTATTATTATTATTATTATTATTATTATTATTATTATTATTATGAGTGAGAGAGCAGTGCATGCCATCAAAGTGACAGTGGAGTAAAATATACGAAGCCCAATATACCCATCATGACTACTTGCAGGTGGGGCCCAGTTAGAATTTTCTTCTGGTCGAGTGACTTCAAGAGACAAATTAGAAGTTCATGTTGGTGTCATGCCTAGGGTGTCATATATTTGGTTTTGCACGTAATATTGTTATGTTGGATATGGGCAGTTTTCATGAGCACTATCTTTTGAATTTCTGCTATTTTGGGGTTTCCTGGTATCTGAGCTAGGTAGCGATCAGCCCATTTAGCTATCATTCCTAGGGCACCTATGACAACAGGTATTGTTGTAGTCTTGAGGTTCCACATTATTATTATTATTATTATTCAGTAGTATATTTTTTATATCGTGCTTTCACTTCACTACCGAGCACAGCTCTGTGTGCCTTGGGTATGTGCTGTGATTTGTTGTGGTGCTCTGATGGTTATTGTATGGAAAGTGTTCTGCGTAGGATGTGTGCAGTGCCTAGTAGTGCAATTTTCTGTATGTTATATGTGTATGTAAGTCCTGGTGTTTTCATTATGTATTTGACTGAATATTTTTTAAAATTATTTATTTATTATTATTATTATTATTATTATTATTATTATTATTATTATTATTATTATTATTATTATTATTATTACTAATACCAGATTCACCTCAATCACTGCAACTATTGCTGTCAACACTGTCACCACAACCACTACTACCACCTTCACCATCATCACAAACTCTACATACTAGTCTTTGTATGGTCACTTTGTATATAGAAGCAAGGTCATCTTCAAATTAGACTACTTCATTTAAAAAATCAGGACACACACAATGGATTGTCATACACACATTATATTCAATAAGAAGATGGGATAGTCACCTCGTTATCAGATCAGAGTCCATTATCATAAACGACATCACGGCTGCAAGCCTTGGAAGTGCTTTGCAGATATGATGTTTCTCTCTGTCTCAGCAATTCTACTGTTTTGTTTAAACTCCCTACGCCTTTTTTTTTCTTAATTATTGATTCGACAGAGATGTTGCTGCAATAATAGTAAATTTAATCTAATCTCTAAAAAGATTATAGAGTGATGAGGGCCAAGGATGGTACATACACTTCTCTGCCACACTCACACACACACACACACACACACACACATACACACACACACACACACACATTTCAATCAATGGTAATTTATACAACATATATTGCTGCTAAACGGTGAGGTAAGAAAGTAAGGCTAAGTCCTTAATTAATATCTATAATTATAGATAAATGATGTTTTCTGCTGATTGGATCATTGTTGCCAGACTCCAAAATACCGCACTCATAAACCGAATTCAGGTGTGGTACTTGAAAGATCAAAAGACGTTGAAATGACCTTCAGAATGATCTTCTTCAAAGATAGACTTAATCCGTTGCTCGATATAATACCATAACTAAGCTTTTGTGTGCTTTTACTGGGGCTCGGGTGCAAGCATTCAGGTTAGGTCTCCAGGGTTTCTTTTCTCTGTCAGATGCGGTATTCTTTGAAAAATAAGTAAATAAATAAATTAATTAATTAATACACAAATAAATGAATTGATGAATAAGGCAAAAAGTGCTGTACATTTTCTATCACGTATTATAGTGTTACGTGGTTCAAAATATGCACATGCATACACTCCCATATACTGAGAAACAATGTATGTTTGCGCGTTTATGTGTGGCATATATACACATACATACATACACACACACACACACACACACATACATATATATATATATATATATATATATATATATATATATATATATATATATATATATATATATGCGAGTAGAGATCCCGGCGTTGCCCGTGTTACATACAATTGAAGAATTAGACTGTTCTGTTATATTTTCTCTAATGAACTGGAATATCTATGTTTCGAATTTCATCAAAATTGCAGATGAAGGTTATGTCCCTCTTTACACACCCAAACAAAATTGTAATCGTGCCACATATATCCCATGCTACTGATTTTTATGCGCATATTCCAAAATTCCAGTCTTATTGAACCTGTTAAAAGGATTTTGCTCCTGAAAAATGAAGGTCATGGAGCTCTAAAATGTGAGAGTTAAGGCCCCTGTTTGGGGTGGGTGTCTTAATGTCAAGCAGAGAAGTTGAATTGTTGAGAATCTTTTAAAATTGGGTCTTATATCTATTGTTTAAATTTCTTTGAAATAGGAAATATATGTTCACTGGGTTTGTAGAAGAGAGCAAAGCTACTGGAAACCAAAAGACGAATGATCACAACAAGCAGTCAGTTACCCTACCCTAGTCGTTACCACTCCCAATGTAGGATTCCTCACCATCCAGGTGACAGGCACAGCCGTAAGATGCATTACGTATCTATAGCAATTGGAAAGGCGTGACCCAACTGAAATAAACATTAACAACTGTGTGACGTGAGGGCTAAGGAGAAATGGAAGTTGGAGTTTGCAAATGACCACTATACTGATACGTAACTGGACAGAATAAATATACAATCTATAAATGTCTTTGAATAACCAGTCACTCATCTGGGAAAGCCTTGAAATCAATGTTACCATCTGGGGACTATGTGTGACCGAGTGATAATAAAAAGACTTAAAGGAGCTCTGCAATCAAATAACTTTACTCAACACTTTGCAACTGAATCAGTGGAGGCAAATAAGCCTCTCATTTACTTTTACAATTTAAGCACCACATTTCAGAAATTACAATGTAAGTGTATGTCATAAAATGACAAAATTGTGGGTGTTAAGTCCCCATGGAGGGGTCTTTCTAACTTGTAAGAAGATGAAATTTTATAAATAGTACTTCATTTGTGTCTAATATCTATGGTTAAAATTTCCTCAACAGTAAAAATATATGAATTGTCATGGGGGTTATGGCCCTTATGCATAGAATATAATTTCCAAATTTCATAAAGATACATTCAGTACTTTTGACCTAGTTTTGGTTCATAATAGAAATGACTAAATGTGGGAGTTAAGGCTCCTATTATGGTGTTATATATATATATATATATATATATAATATATATATATATATATATATATATATTATATATTATATATATATATATATTATATACATTATATATATATATATATGTAGATAGATACATAGATAGATATACACACACAGACACACATACAAAGATAAATTGATAGATACAACTGAGTGGGCAACCACAATATTGACACAGCCTAGTGCTTTTTTTTATGTTGATAAGCCTGGTACTTATTCTATTAGTTTGTTCTTGTGAAACCAGTAAGTTAAGTGGATGTAAATAAATTAACAGCAGTTGTGAAACAGTGATAACACTTACATATATACATACATTTTTATACGATTGATTTGTTACAGTTCCTGTCTACGGGTGACAATGGAGTTGCGCATAAAATAATCTAGTCCGGCTTTTACATCTCATGTCCTAAAACATCTCCTGCTGTGGCTGTGTAGTCCTATCCTGGACAAACACTCCCTCTGGCAGGTGCCGCAAATGTAGCGAAGACTTTGCCTGGCTGGTTGTAATGTCATACTTTCTTGATGACGTATTTTATTGCATTTCCATTTCTCCCCTCTCTCTCTCTCTCTCTTTCTCTCTCTCTCTCTCTCTCTTCTGTCACTGTTTGGACAGCCTTACCAGTCCGGGACAAACTCGCAATCATGGTGGTCCTAACCCATCGACCTGTTCAAGATGTGGGCGAGTCCGGGAAACCGTCCCGCATGCTATTGTTCAGTGTTCGGTGGTTTCAGATGTGTGGGTTTATGCCGAACAACTATTGTCTAGTACAGGAAGAGTACAGTTATCGACTGAGTCAATAGTAAAAATTGACCCACCGGTATTCCTATCGAAAGAAGGTAAGAATTGCTTTCTCATCGTAGTAGCAATTGCAAGAAAGGTGATTTGGAAGACGCGAATAAAAGGTTTAATAACAGGCATATTTATCTCTGGCCCTGGGTTGGTGAATTTCTTCACTTTCCACCAAAGAAGGTAAATAGGGCTAGAAACGTAGCCTCAGTCCAGTCAAGAGAGCAAAAATCGTGTTATTCCAGCAGCAAAAAGTTTCCTTTTCGAACATCAACAAACTACTAAAGTGTAGTAAAACGGCTTGCGTGCAAGCGTGGAAGTTATTTTCGGAGACTGGTCAATATAAAAATCGGCAAAGGACTGGCGCCCCAAGAAAAACGATGGCGCAGTTGGACAGTCGAATCCACCGACTTTCAGAAGGCAACTGAATGCTGACAGACGTTGACATTTGTGAACAGTTGTCCAACGAAAATGGTGTTATTTTTACACTATAAACCGCCTGCAACCGTTTGAGAGAATTTTGACTATATGGACGAATATCCGAAAAAGTCGACTCAAATGTCTTAATTTCGCAAAAAGCCATGCTCAATGGACAGCCGAAGATTAGTGCAGGGTCCTTTGGAGTGACGAGTCACGCTTCTGAATATTTGGATCAGGTGGTAAAACATGTCAGACGTCGCTCAACCGAGGAATTCCATCTGAAATGCGTGAAAAAGACGATGCAAGCGGGGGCGCGGGGCGGAGGGGGCGGTATTTAGTAGCTTTGGTGTTGGCCCTCTAGTTAAAGTTGATGGAAAGCTAAATAGTGTAGGTTTTATGAATCTAATAAAGGATAATGTGCCATATTTGACTCACCAAATGCCTCCGGGGGGCTATTTATGAGCAGGACAATAGTCCTGTGCACAAATCCAAAAAGGTTATGGAACTGTTTGATCACCATAACATTGACGTAATTGAATGGCCTCCCCAGAGCCCGAACCTAAATCCGATCGAGAACTTGTGGAATTATGCTAAAAAACATCTAATCTAAAACAATTATTCGATTATATCAATGAAATATGGCAAAACATTCCCATAGAATTTTGTAATCACTTAGGGAATTCAATGCCGAGGCGCTGTTCACTAGTTATTAAGAATGAAGGCTACAACACAAAGTACTAATATGTATTTCGTTCTTGTTGCTCATCTTTGCTACGTTCTTAAGCTTTAAATAAAATTAAAATGATACGGTCTTAAACTAATTTTGCCGGTAAATTTGAAACGCTTATATTAATTTAGCGTTAAATTTAGCTCAGTGGTTAGAACGTCGAGCTTACGATCGTGAGGTTGTGAGCTCGAATCCCGGACCGGGCTGCGTGTTGTGTTCTTGAGCAAGACACTTTATTTCACGTTGTTCCAGTTCACTCGGCTGTAGAAATGAGTTGCGACGTCACAGGTGCCAAGCCGTATCGGCCCTTGCCTTTCCTTTGGACAACATCGGTGACGTGGAGAGGGGAGGCCGGTATGCATGGGCGACTGCTAGTCTTCCATAAAACAACCTTGCCCAGACTTGTGCCTCAGAGGGTAACTCTCTAGGTGCAAACCCATGTTCAGTGTCTGACCGAAGGGGGTCACCATTATTTTATAAGAAATCGAACTTTTATCATCTGTCTTAAATATATTTTCGCCTCTGTATATAAGTATTCCTTGGTTATAGTAGTATATAGTAGTATATGGAACATTCCCATAAGCTATCATTTGCATGATTAAGTAAACGTTTTCCAGTCAATCGTTTTAATTTCTTATTTAAGCTCAGTAATCCTCATTACTAAATCGGACCATGTTATGCCGCCTTGCTGGATTTTACCTGGAGAAAGGAACCCCGACAACCCGTTAAAACTTTTCTGACACAGCTGCAGGTATGGAATAATACTCTCAATTGCCTCTTTGAATTTGCCTTTATATATTTTATATATTTCAGGTATATATTTCTATATGCTTATCATCAGACTCTTAATATAAATATGTGGATATTCCAATGGAATAATACCTCATGTCTTACATCTGAATTCTGAATTTGCTTTTCTGAATACTTTAAGACAAATATCTGAAATTTTTCAGGGATATCAAATTTATTTATCTTTAGCTAATATACGGGCGAAATAACAGTTGTACTATATACTGAAGCTTTATCTCTATTAAAATTCTCGTATTATATATATATATATATATATATATATATATATACATATACATTCATACATACTAGTTCAATTCTAGTAGGTTTCAAGAATATAACGCTTTAATATCTCATCATTTCTCATATTTTATGCCTAAGACATGTATTTTATATTCTGGTTTTTATATAACTCTTTCTATTAATACTTTATATCTATATATATAAATATAAATTCCTTACGAACCACATGGTTCCGGGTTCGGCCCCACTGTGTGGCACCTATGGCAAGTGTCTTCTACTATAGCCTCGGGACGACCAAACCCTTGTGAGTGAATTTGGTAGACGGATACTAAAAGAAGCCGGTCGAATGTATATATATATATATATAAATATGTGTGTGTGTGTGTGTTGTGTGTGTGTGTGTGTGTGTATGTTTGTGTGTCAGTGTTTGTCCCCTCAATATCGCTTGATATTATGCACATACATATATACACATACATACATACATACACAAACATACACAGACACACACACATACATGCACACACATACATGCACATACATACATGCACACAGATACATACACACAGATACATACACACAGATACATACACACAGATACATATTCATACATATATATACACACACAGATACACACACATACATGCATGCACGTACGTGCATGCACATACTTGCACGCACATACATGCACACACATACATGCACACACATGATGCACATACATACATGCACATACATACATGCACATACATATATGCATACATGCACATACATGCATGCACATACTTACATGCACATACTTGCACGCACATACGTACGTGCACATACATGCATGCACATACATGCATGCACATACTTGCACGCACATACATGCACATACATACATGCACACATATACATGCACACACATACATGCACATACATACATGCACACATATACATGCACACACATATATGCACACACATACATGCACATACATACATGCACATACATACATGCACAAAAATACACACACACACATATATAAGTGTGTGTGTTTGTGAGTCAGTGATTGTCCCCTCAATATCGCTTGACGACCGATGCTGGTGTGTTTAGCACTCCGTAACTTAGCGGTTCGACAAAATAGACGGAGAGAATAAGTACTAGGCTTACAAAGAATAAGTCCTGTGGTCGATATTCTCGAAGAAAGGAGTTGCTCCAGCATGACTGAAAGAAGTAAAACAAAAATCTTTAATTTATTTTAACCGAAACAGGAGCGACAGTTTGAGACGAAGACGCATTTTGTCGAAATGCGGATTGGATAAAACAGACGATAACTGGGAAGCTGTTCTTAATTTGCCTGTCGTACTTCTTTCGTTGTTCGAAAAACAAGGTCGTCTTCCATGTTTTCGTATTTCATGTTTTCGTTGCCTAAAATGCTGCCGCATATGTGTACGTGAGATTGTACTTATATGCATACGCATATACACATACACAAACATACATATTGATACATACATACATACATACATATACTTACATACACATACACTTACATACACATACATACACATACATACATATACATACATACACATATATACACATACACATATATACACATACGTATATATACACATATACATACATGCATATACACATATGTACATATACATATACACGCACATACATACACACATACACACACATACACACACAAACATACACATACATATATATATACATACATGCATACACATACATATATATATATATATACCACACATACACATATATACACAAACACATATATACACACACATGCTTTTATGTTGCCTGTCTTGTTTTTACATCTGTTGCTTTCGTTGTTCGCAAAACAATTTCCTTTTCGATGTAATCCTATTTCATGTTTTCGTGCCTAAAACGCTATTGCATATGTGAAGTGAAGTGGTCGGCTGGTGGCGGTGAGCAGTCATCCCTACGGAGCTCAGAGCGCGCGACCCTAACCCCATGGACCCTAAGTAAGGCATGTGTAAAATTTGAATGTAATTGGTTATGTAGTTCTCAAGTTTTAGGGATTCACGCAGACAAACAGACACGCATTCTCAGTTTTATATATATAGATATGTATTATGTATGTATATATACGTATATATGTATGCATATATACAAATTTGAATGTTTGTGTGTGTTTACAAAAAGTTAAACAACATGCATATACACTGAGAGACATTGAAATGTATTCATGCACACATCTACTCATTTATATATATATACAAGCAGTAACACCCCCCGCTGTTGCTTGGGTTTGTTTCGACCCTTTAGAATTTGAATTTTTGAAAAGTAAAAGTTTTGCATTATGCAACTTGTTATTCTCTTCAAGCGAACATTTTTCCAGTTGAAATACACCGAAAAATGGTGACACGGCAGTCAAAAATCGTAAAAAATAGGGATTTTCATAGAAAAAAAGCACTTTTTTGATGTAAATAATTTTTGGTGTTAACATGGTCCGATTTGAATTTTATCTTCTACAGAATAAAGAGCAAGCCTTCTATCATACTCTCAATTTTGGTCAACTTGCGTCGCAGGGTCTCGAAGGAGATAGTGTTAGTTGAAGGCTACCAAACCTGCCACACACAGACAGCTTCAGCTTTATATATATAGATTTGCTACACACTACTTTCCGTCCTTGATAATGAAACTTGGTAGATCCAAAGTTAAACACACAGACACACACACAGATACACACACAGACACACAAGTTGAGTTTTATATATATAGATTTCTCAATGGGGATTTCAGGGGAGAGTTTCAGGGAGTGGCTGGCGATATATCGTGATGATCAAAAATCCGGCCTGCTAAAATTTGGTTAAAGTGAGTCAAACTGCAGACTCAACACAAAATGGTCACATTTAATTCAAAGCGTTAAAAATGTTATGAAAACAATTGGTATGTGTTCACAAAGTCCAAACGATTGATACGAAAAAACCCTTCAGGCTACATCCCGAAAATTAATTTCTTTGCCGAATTTCTACAATGTTTACGGCGATTCGTTCTTATATCTTGATTTTTTATTTTTCATGCAATTTACGCATGCTTGCACGTGTGGTGAACACAGTTCACGTCAAACAGCTGACTGAGTAAAGTTTGCTATTCAATGCATGGGATAAGGCCTAAAGAAACACATTATCGATTTTTGCACTTGCGAGATGAATTTCGGAACAGAAATCGCGCAGTTCAATTTTCATTCGCCTAAACTTTAAGTGACCCATTTTTGTTGGCTTGGAGGAGATGTGCCGGGAAGTTAAACACACAGACACACAGATACACACACAGGTACACAAGTTGAGTTTTTATATATATAGATATAATTTAAATTACGATGAACGTAAACCAATAAACGAAGTTTGCTTTAGAAGCGTTGAGATGTTTTAGAAAGTTAAAGAAGTGCTTTTAAATTCTCAAACGCAGGATAATGCTGATAATATAGCCTGAACAGGATAAGCTACCCCTATTTTGCAGAAAAAAGAGTTGGCGGCCGGCCATCACCATTAAAACCAGAACCATCGATATATGGAGCTGACCAGCGATTATTCTTATATCTATAAGAATGCCATATTAATATGGCGATAACAATTAATTTATATATATATATGTGTATATATATATATATGTGTATATATGTATATGTATATATATATATGTGTATATTATATGTATATATATATGTATATATATATGTATATATACATGTATATATATATATGTATATATATATGTGTATATATATATATGTATGAAAAAACAAGTCACGATAGAAAATGCTAAAATAATTTTATAAATTTGAACACTATACAAATATTCCTTTAAAAAAACTTTTCTTTTAATTTTTCTAAATTTAATTGTTTAATCGTTACAGTTGAAAAGGTCTCAAAATGACCGAAACTGGTACTGAAATGTTCTTTATAAAATTATTTTAGCATTTTCTATCTTGACTTGTTTTTTCATATATATCAACTTGTGTGTTCCTTTTCAGCCTTATATATATATATATATATATATATACTAGCAGTATCGCCCGGCGTTGCTCGGGTTTGTTTCGACCCGCTGGATTTGGGGTTTTTGAAAGGTAAAAATTTTGTATTATGTAGCTTGCTATTCTCTTCAAGTGAAAATTTTTCTGGTTGAAATATACCGAAAAGTGGCGACACAGCAGTGAAAAAATCGTAAAAAATATGGATTTTCATAGAAAAAAGCACCTTTTTGATGTAAATAACTTTTGGTGTTAACATGGTCCGATTTGAATTTTATCTCGTAGGGAAGAAAGAGCAACCCTTCTTCTATCATACTATCAATTTTGGTCTACTTGCGTCGCAGGGTCTCGGAGGAGATAGTGTTAGTTGAAGGCTACCAAACCTGGCGCACACAGACAACTTCAGCTTTATATATAGAGAGATAACACACACACACATTAATACACATACACACCCACACACACTCACACACACACACACATGTATGTATGTATGGATGTATGTACATCTGTCCACTTCTTGCCATATTTTTATCCTTCACTTCCTACACACACGCGCACACACACACACACGCACACACACGCACGCACACACACACACACACCTTCTTAGCTTACAATTTGTTTCTTTCAACAATTGACAACTGAAGTACGCTCGCAAATTAATACTACGAAAACTTAGCGACAGAAAGTAAATTAAAAACCAATCGTAAAATATTGAGTTTTCTCGAATTTTTGCTTAATTGGGGGTCAAATTGAAAGAAATTCCAATGCCATGACCCAATGGAATGTACTTCGAAAAATCAT